>NC_053024.1:628595002-628701932 GCF_003073215.2 Triticum urartu | reverse complement strand
TTATGAATACAGTTCATTCATTAAACTGTTAGGTAATTATATCTGTTGTGGAAGCAGGGAATAAGTGTTTGAAATATGCATGGACGTGTAGGCCAAATAATATACTATACTCCAAGTTACAGTATATCATAGTAATAAGTTAACATTTGTTGGGAATAGGAACTCCATTCTAGGAAGAACATGTAGGTTCTGCTTAATGCTTGAAGCTATCTGAGGCTAGAATTTGGATGTTAGTATTATCCTGTTGCAAGCCATTTGATGCATTTACTTACAAACAGATAAACTTACTTGCTCTTAATACTTCAGAGGATGAAAGGACTACATATCATGATAAACTGAACTATGTCGAACAAGAACTAGCAGCAACAAAAGGGCGGGAGACTGCATTGCAAGAACGGTTATTGAAGGAGCTGGGCGAGTATCAGGAGCGATACCGACAGCAAGTCAGGAAGATAGGGGAACTTGAGGTATACATTTTTTCCCCTTTGGCACATGAATTCCATCGCATCGCTGTTGTGACAAGCTAGTCACACAGTCACATTTTTGTGTGCCTTATCATATCCATGTTTATTAATTGACATAACTAATCATAGGCTTGCTGGTGCTGCAGGTTAAACTCAATAAAGAGATTGATTCTCGAATTAGCGCCGAATCATCTTCAGCATCTGCACAGGAGTCGGTCAAGGAGTTGGAACGGGCTATGCAGCGGTCATCTGAAAATTCAGAAAGGGAGAAGAAAGCCCTTCAGAAGGAACTTTCATATATGCAAGATGACTCAAAACTATCTATCTCTAAACTTAATGCTGAGGTTTGTATTATTAAATTCTTGTGAACATTGATTCTTCACTGCATGTTGGCTTATCTATCTGAACATGCCTGGGCGTAGCTTGAAAGAATGAGCCTCAGGGCGCAAAACTCTGAGAAGGAAGCAAAGATGTTAAATGAGCAGTTGGAGGACTTGAAAAAGCAATTAAATGAGGTAAAGTAATGTGATTCACATGATCATCGCTGATCAATATGTCCCACTCCTTTTTTCCTGCCGTGAGAGCCCTCATCAGATGCTCAAACTTGTGCTCATTGGTTTTGGTTTTACATCTTGGTACAGCAGATACAATGATTAACATTATGTTCTTTGTCAGTGTCTTCGCGAAAAGAACGAAACCGAGCTCAGACTACTGGATTCTGCTCCTTTGTCTGTTCAGCGTAATCCAACAGATGATCAGAAGTTAATAAAACTTTTGCAAGAGGAGCTCCGGAACTATGTGAGCATTTAGCCTTGATGATGATAGCTGATGTTATGTGAATATTTGATGGCATGCTTGTTTCATTTACTCCTTGATAAGGAAAGCCAATTTTATGACTGTCAGAATTATGTAAACATCAGTGTTGCACATTGCTGTAAGCTTACAACATGCTTAGCATTAAGCACTGATCTAGGAGAGCGTTTTGTTGCCCTATGTGTGGCTCTCTGAACTGCCATAGTAGAAATAAAAAAGTTGAAGCTATGTAGGAAGCTCTAATCTTAAAACAAGTGTGTTTGAATGAATGAATGGCTTCTTTTATGGGTGGCTGTACACCCTAAAGCATTTTGGTAGTGCATTTTGTACCCTTCAATTTTAGACATATCTGAGTTTTTTTTCCTGTTATTATACAGCTTTTCAATAATAACCTGCCATGTAAAATTCTAGAATAAGAAAGTGCTGTATCTATATGATTTCTGTATATCCAGGAAAAAGAAGTGCACGAAGCTAGAAGATTAAAATCTTCCCACACAAATGTTGAGCTGCTAAGTGAAAAGCTGTTGGAGGAGCAGAGTCGAAGGAAACGAGCCGAAACAGAACTATCTAAGCTGCAAGAAATTGAAGCTAAAGCACAGAAGTTGGAGCTGGAATTAGCATCATGTACATCATTACTTGGCAACATACCTGATGTGTCTTCTTACAGCAACATTGCAGATTTGCAAAGGTATGAGTCCATCATCACTTTACCAAAGAAAAATTCTGCTATAACTCATCGTTATTAAACATTATTCAGAGTACTATCCTTTCCTATGATCATAAACAAAACTGCGCGACTAGTAGATTTGATAAATTCAAGATTTATATTGTTATTTGAACTGTTGACAGGCAAGCATTGACAGACTTGAATAAATTGGGTGAAGTAACATCACGGTTGAAAGAATTGGAGGTTACGTTGGAATTTGCTGAGATCAGCAAGCAACGTGCAGAAGGTGAAGCTACCCTTGCCAAAGAGAGAGCTGAAAGTGCTAGCAGGGAGGTCAAGCGGCTTGAACTTCTGGTATTGTCTGCTGTCCCCTGCTACAACTGCGGCCTAGGTTCCCATTTTTTCCGTGTTTGCAATGTATACCATAAATACACTTGTAGTCCCATACTCCCATTGAACTTATGCTGTGTAAGCTATCTTATTAAGAGATACTCCCTCCTTTCCGCTTTATAGGTCCTGCACATATCTCTAGGTTGTCAATTTTACTACTGTAATGTGAGTTGTATATCACAAAAGTTATACCATTTGAAAATATAACATTTGAACTTTATGATGGTATATATTTTATAATAGATAAATCCTATTATATTGGTTAAATTATCGATCTAGGGATACACATAGGCATTACAAACTGGAAAGAGGTAGTACTCGCAGTTATGAATCTTCTATAATTATACATTCTGTATTACATTGAGTGATCATCCATTTATATGTCAATAATTCACATTGGCATGCTTTACTTTCCCTTTATGACTTATTTCATTTGAACAGCTTACTGCAGTGAGTGAAGAAAGAGATAGATTACGAAAAGATCATAATATGTTATCTAACCAAAAAACTAGGGATGGAGATGACATGTCATCCAAGGTTAGCAGGTTCTGTATTCTTAACATTGGTGGTATGTGCCGTTACAACTTTCTTAATTTTAATTTATAATGCCTCTTCTGGGAAACAATGCAGAAAATGGAGTCAGATCTATCTCAAATGGAAAAGGTAGTAAGAGAACTAGAGACCACTCTACACGAGCAGAGAGAACTAATTAGTCAACAACATGCGGAGCTCAATCTAATGAATGAGAAATTGAGCATTGAAGCAAGAAAAGCAAAATCATTGGAGCGAGAGGGAGATCAACTGCGCTCTCAGGTGGCATTACTCGAGTCTAAGGTATGTACTAAGGATCAATGTTTACAGAATACGATCAATGTTTAATAGCCAGTGGCCAATCTAGCTTCTCTCGTTAGCAGGCCTGGGCTACTCTGGCTGTGGGAGCTTGATCATATGCTGCCTGCAAATAAAACACGAGTGTAGAATTGTTATCTAATTTTGAATTTCAATGAGGCAGCGGTGAATGTTATGCTGAATGACTGTTGTGTTCATATCTGTTATAGTTTGTTATAGTACAGTGCTGTGCAGCCGAAGTTTTAACTAGGCATGTCATCTTCCTTCAACAACAGAGCTAGTTGCGGGTGCAACTATGAATTATGCTATGAAGTGTACTAATTTAACCTATAGTTATTTGCTTTGTGTATTATGCATCAACGCCATGAAAATTCTTGTCATATTTGACAGCTGGGTCATGGGGATTACTCTGCCTCAAGCACAAAAGTACTTCGTATGGTGAATACTCTTGCAATGGATAGTGAAGCAAAGCAGACAATAGAAGCACTGCAAGCTGAGTTAAAGAAAACAAAAGAGAGGCTGCAGGCAATCGAAGAACTAAAAGGGCAAGCTGGTAAGTGATCTTATGAATTCTTTTTACTACTACAATCTCCACGTGTTGTTTGAGTGTTTGATTTTCTCTTTTGCTTACCAATTTTTCAATTCAAAATTTCATGTGAGAATAATATCCACTGAGTAGCATGCAATAGTTAGTTTCGGTTTTTTCCTTAGTAAATTTGTCATTGTACAATTTCTGATAGCTTGCTCTTTGGTGTAGTTGCATTTCTATCAAAAATAGACATCTGCATTTTCTGCCGAATAACTTGTTTGTCAATATATCATGTGCTCCGTATGTTCAAGCTCTGAGAGACCTTGTCTGGTTTTGCTTTGAATGCATTTATGCTGGAATATTTATTTTACTTGCAGATGCTGGAACTGTAGTAGATGCAAATGTTGCTGAAAAGCTAGCACAGCTTAAAAATCAAGTTGCCACACTAGAGAAACGTGAAGAAAGGTAGTCTACTTTATTAATTTATATCTGTATAAGCTTCTGTATACTGATTTGTTGGAGAGGACCTTACACCTGCCTGGAAACAGGTACAAGGCAGTGTTTCTGGAGAGGATCTCAGTCTTCCGAAAGGCTTGCTGCTCGCTTTTTGGTTACCAGGTGTGATGCGTTCAACTCTATTAATTTTTCTGTTAGCTGTCTGAATTTCAAGAAGCAATGCGTACTTGTGCAGTAGCCTTAGAGCTTTATTTTAGCAGCCGAGACATCTTACTGTTCAAGCTACTTTTAGTAGCAGTATTTTCGCTTGTACTGTTCGGCTGTTCCCAAATCAAGTCAACTGTTCTCCAGTTGTGAGCTTCTCTTGATAGACTAGCAGTTTTTTGACAAAGGAAGCTGCATATCTGGCTTTTGAGAGTTAAGCTTAAAAGAGTCATGCATTGAGATAAGGAAAATAAGTCCAGCTGGCATCCCCCAATTATCTGGGGAGTAACTTCCACCCCTAATTTCAAAGCGGTTTAAAAATTGTATGCCAAATTTCAGGCAGTACAGTTAGGCAGCTTCCTGATCCTGCAATCTCTTGCATCATGGGTATAGGACGAGCATTCAGTACTGAGTTATCTCCTCATCTGTCCATATATCTGATTCATGTCAATACCAATTGGTAAAACGGAAAATCCATTGCAACCTAAAATCCAAAAAACTTCACATGAACCGGGAGCAATTTCTAGAGCCGTTTGGAAGTGTCAGTTCAGGCCATGTGCAAGGGGGCTGAGGCAGTGGAGTCCAGAGGAGCTCCAGCAAGCCGAGCTTGGTTTGGCCTGGGCGTCTGTCAGAGCTGTTACACTGAGAGGGTATCTTGGTGAGGTAGCAGCCCAGGGTTGACTGGCCGAAGGCTGGTGATAGAAACACCACCTTGATAGCAAGGAGGTGGAAAAGAACTTTGTATTGGGAAAGACGTGCTTTGATGAACGAAGAGGAGTTGGATACAGGAGTGGATGTTTGGTGGGTTTAGAAATGGAAGGGGAAGGTGTCGGATTGATGGGTTCAGTTATTTTGCACATTTTGAATTATCAAGCCATGTAATATCATATGCCAACTACGCTATTATGCCACAATTCTCATTATTTTCCGTTCGTCCAATTTTATCTTGTTACTTGGTTCTAAGTTCTAACTATTCTCAGCTGTTAAACATCATTTTTCTTATTTTGTGTTTTTAGATAGTGATGAATGATGAGCAGCAGCCAAATGGGATTCATGTAACACGATTTACTCTGCAATCAGTATATGCCCAAACTGATGATGAAAAACTCGAGTTTCTCTATGAATCAGGAAGCACCAATATAGTGGTAGGTTTATTACATTGTTGAAATGTTCTTTTGTATAGTTTAACGGAACATTTATTTGATCTCAAATACAGGTCAATGGCTACACTTCTCAACACGAGATTGCTCAGCAGGTATTCAACTTATCCATTACACTGAAGCGTTTCCTTTTCTGGAATGTTCTACAAATAACCTGTAGTGCTGTTACAGTTTATAAGAGTGTGTAAGAGGCTTAACAGATTTAGTCCAGTTGGTGTATTTAGATCTCGAGCGTTCTTAAATTGTGCACCAAAGTATGTTGTGTGATACAAATTACTGTGTAATAAACTAATCTAGGTATTAGATAGAAAGTATCCAGTCATACAGTTACGGGTACGGTGAAGTTAAAACTCCTGCAAGTATAATTAAGTAAAGGAAAGTCTCGAATTGTTTTTAGTTTGGTATTGAACCAGAGTTTGATTTACTGATTTTGATGATCTAACCATACTTTTCAGGTTGATATTTTCATAAGAAAGATGAATTCCATCCCAGCCTTCACTGCTAACCTGACAATGGAATCCTTCAACAAGAGAAGTATATGTTGAGGGCCAAAATGAGTGAGAAATCATATTCCTCTATTATGCTTGTAGGTATGCTTCGATCTAAAGAATGTTTGTAGGTACGATGCTTTACCCGTAGATGGAAAAGAATATCCCCTTGCAGAAACTCAAAAGCTTACGTATTATCTTTGCATTCTCTCAGCATACCCGTCAAATTGCAATGTATTGGCGGTTAACAGAAGTGTGCGCACGAATCCTATCAGATCATCTTTTTGGGGGAGGGATTACTTGCAGTCGTATGTTGAAGGATTCATTCAAATTCCAGCAGATGAAGAAGTTGAGTGGAAGGCTGGTGCTGGTGGTATGGTACTATCAGATGGATGCCATTTTGGTTCGAACAATGTAAATACGAGCGCATACAATGTAATCCCTGTGAGTTTGGTGAACTAGCAACTTGATAACATCACATCTTTTGTGTGGGGAAAAAAAGCATCAAATGTACCGTGCAGTTTTTTTTTTACCTATGACAACGCAGGGCAGTCGGTAAATTCAGTGAATCGCTATGCATTGAGCTAGTTTTATCCGTGGCATGCTACGATTATCCTTTGTAATTCTTTGCTCTATTGAAAGCATGGTTATTATCCTTTCAATAAAAAAAGCATGGTTATCCTCACGTGAAACATACCACGACTCAGCCATGCCTATCACCATAAGCCGGCAGCCGTAGCGTAAACCCGTGTTTCCTGGCCAAGAACTCCACAGCCACGGCACAGTTTGAAATGCAACATAGGCGTGGCGTTCTTACCACGAACTGGGTGAGCCAGCCGGCCTCGTTCTCACACTGTCGGCATGAGGCGCGTCACGCAAACTGAACCCCCTCGCGGTGCATCCGCAGGTGCCCGGGGCCAGGGGCGGGCAGATAACCGGCGCTTTTCATAACGCGAGACTGCACTGCACACAAATAAATCACCTCGTTCAACAGGTGCCCAAGCCACTCGTTTCCATCCTTCTGGAGTTTCGAGTAGCCAGCCTGCTAGCTGCTTCTGGCGCAATGATGGTGCGTGCCCGGCCGTGCGATCGGTCCTATTCTAGCTAGTTGCTGAGTTAATGCTGGTTCCGTGTGGCGAAACTGATCATTGTGGGTGTCGCAGGCGCAGCCGCAGCTGGAGAAGAAGGTGCCCCCGCGGGCGAGGCCGCCGCTGACGGGGAAGTCCGTGGCCGCGCTCTGCGTCGCCAGCTTCGCCGTCGGCCTGCTGCTCAGCGGCTGGATGCCGCTCCTGTCGGCGCCGATCAGCACGGTGGACAAGACCTCTGCTCCCGGCTGCGACGACAGCCGCGTGAGCAAGGGGTTAGCCGGGGAGAGGCATGACCCCAAGGGTATCATGAGCGAGGTGTCCAGGACGCACCATGTCATCCGGTAAGCATACGCGCCGTCCACCATGCTTACAGCACTTGTGCACTCATTGCACGTTTCTGATGGATCCGCACCTCCCCAGGTCGCTGGACAAGACGGTGTCTTCTCTGGAGATGGAGCTGGCCGTGGAGCGCGCCCGGAGCGGCGTCGCCGGCGCGGCGGGCTCGTCCAAGGCCCTTCAGAAGGCCTTCGTCGTGATCGGCATCAACACGGCCTTCAGCAGCAAGAAGCGCCGCGACTCCCTCCGCGAGACCTGGGTGCCCTCAGGTAGCATACATGCACGCACTTGGCGTTGGCACCGGTGCAATGCAGCAACGAATTACACCATGTTTAAATTGTTCATGGGTGCAGGGGAGAAGCTGAGGAGGCTGGAGAAGGAGAAGGGGATCGTGGTGCGGTTCGTGATCGGCCGGAGCGGGGCGGCGGACCGCGCCCTGGACGCGGAGGAGGCGGAGCACAAGGACTTCCTCCGGCTGGACCACGTGGAGGGCTACCACGAGCTGTCCTCCAAGACCAGGATCTACTTCGCCACCGCCGTCGCCACCTGGGACGCCGACTTCTACGTCAAGGTCGACGACGACGTCCACCTCAACCTCGGTACGTCCTACGCTACGCACACGTGCATGCAGCCTTGTGTTGCTTAACATTTCTGCCAATTTTTGACCGTTTCTGCTCTTTAATTTGGCAGGGATGCTGGCAACTAGGCTGGCCAAGTACAGGGCGCGGCCCAGGGTGTACGTCGGCTGCATGAAGTCCGGCCCTGTTCTGTCACAAAGGTACAATAATCCGAGCGAAATCACGTGCCAAAAACTCGGAACCCGATGAAAATTGCTGCTGAATTTGCTTCCATCCATCTTGTTCTTGTGGGTGGCAGAGGGGTGAAGTACCACGAGCCGGAGTACTGGAAGTTCGGGGACGTCGGGAACAAGTACTTCCGGCACGCCACCGGCCAGATCTACGCCGTCTCCAAGGACCTCGCCGCCTACATCTCCGTCAACCAGTAAGCCATCTTTTTTCCTTTTCTTTGGAAGGCAATCTGTGAGACATTCTGACGATGTTTGCATCTGCGATCGACTGTTTTCAGGCCGATCCTGCACAGGTTCGCGAACGAGGACGTCTCCGTGGGCGCGTGGCTGATCGGGCTGGAGGTGGAGCACGTCGACGACCGGAGCATGTGCTGCGCCACGCCACCAGGTCCGTACGCCGAGCCACGAGCATGTCGTTCTCTCTTCGCCCATGCGATGCGAGCTTGCCTGACCGGAACAACAGCCGTGCGTTTTGCAGACTGCGAGTGGAAGAAGCGGGCCGGGAACGTGTGCGTGGCGTCCTTCGACTGGTCCTGCAGCGGGGTCTGCAGGTCCGTGGACAGGATGAAGCTCATCCACGACGCCTGCGGCGAAGACCAGGCGGCCCTCTGGGGCGTCGCCACCTGATCTGGAGTAGTGGTCGGAGTAGCGCATCGGCCGGCCGGCCGCGCTGTTTAATGTAGCTATAGCTTGATTTGGAATCCGATCACTTTGATCCAATGCTATTTCTTCTTCCAAAAGTGAGGGATAACTCGACCTCTGCATGAAACGATGCACATAACCATTCTATCATACTCAAGTGACTCAACTTTATACTAGATTTAGTACAAAGTTAAGTCACTTATTTTAGAACGAAAAAAATATTATTCAACAGACCCGATAAAACAAATACATGATCCATTCAAAATCATCTTCCTGACAACCACAATCACCACATCTACACATTTTATGATGTGCCCTGATATCGTATCAAAACACATCATCTAATCTGTTGGCCTCACCAAGCCTCCTGCTGGCACCAACAGGGAAACGACACTCTAGAATCAGCCGCCCCTATCTTCCACCATCTCACCTTCAGGAGCGACCAACACATTCATCTTACCAGGCCATTTTGTCGTCGACGCCACCACGATGTCAGACAACGCCATCACTTGCGCGCGTCCATCAACACACGTCGTCACTGTTGCAATAGATGCAACACCGCTCCTCCTCTTGTCCCCTCCAATCAGCACCTGCTACAAGACGATGCCTCCAAGAGGGAGAACTGCCCCGAAGGCCTCGTCATCGTACGATCAGGGAGATCGAGATCTAGGGTTTCCCATGGAGCAGCCGGAACCAGGTGACGATGAATGTAAATGACGATGCCTTCAACAAGGAAACACGCCCAAGACTCGAGCGTTGCCTACCATGACTGAGGTCGACACGGATTTCATCGGCATTCACGCCACCCCAAACCAGCAGCTGCCTGGATCCACGGTGTGAGCCATGCCGTGACGATGCATGCAGCCGCCGGATTGCCGGTGGGGAACCAACATCCCTCGTCGACCCCTCATCGCGCCACACGGCTGTCCACGTGAAGAACCAACGACAAATCTGGGTGGGATCCAGATCCACAGCCACCATCGCGCCAACCATTGCCAGAGAGCCTGCGGGTTCCCGCCGGCCATGGAGCGACTCCGACGCCGCCCTGGCTTCTGCATGCGCGCTCCCTGATGGCCCCGCCCCAGCCGCTTGATGACCCACAAGTATAGGGGATCTATCATAGTCCTTTCGATAAGTAAGAGTGTCGAACCCAACGAGGAGCAGAAGGAAATGATAAGCGGTTTTCAGTAAGGTATTCTCTACAAGCACTGAAATTATAGGTAATAGATAGTTTTGTGATAAGATAATTTGTAACGAGCAACAAGTAACAAAAGTAAATAAAGTGCAGCAAGGTGGCCCAATCCTTTTTGTAGTAAAGGACAAGTCTGGACAAACTCTTATATAGAAGAAAGCGCTCCCGAGGACACATGGGAATTATCGTCAAGCTAGTTTTCATCACGTTCATATGATTCGCGTTCGGTACTTTGATAATTTGATATGTGGGTGGACCGGTGCTTGGGTGCTGTCCTTACTTGGACAAGCATCCCACTTATGATTAACCCCCATTGCAAGCATCCGCAACTACAACAGAAGTATTAAGGTAGACCTAACCATAGCATGAAACATATAGATCCAAATCAGCCCCTTACGAAGCAACACATAAACTAGGGTTTAAGCTTTTGTCACTCTAGCAACCCATCATCTACTTATTACTTTCCAATGCCTCCCTCTAGGCCCAAACAATGGTGAAGTGTCATGTAGTCGACGTTCACATGACACCACTAGAGGGATGACAACATACATCTCATCAAAATATCGAACGAATACCAAATTCACATGACTACTAATAGCAAGAGTTCTCCCATGTCCTCAGGAACAAACGTAACTACTCACAAAGCATATTCATGTTCATAATCAGAGGGGTATTAATATGCATAATGGATTTGAACATATGATCTTCCACCAAGTAAACCAACTAGTATCAACTACAAGGAGTAATCAACACTACTAGCAACCCACACTACAAAAAAAGACACATCCGTGACATTTTGGGCCGAACGAATTTTTTTTCTGTCATACATATGACACTTCTATGACGATAATTGTGACAAAACCCGGTATCATCATAGATGTGGTGGGCTCCTACTTCTATGACAAAAAATCATGACAGAAAATGGGCTTTTCGTCCTGGGCGGGCCGGAGACGCAGCTGCATGACATTCTTTGGGCCGTCCATGATGGAAAAAATCGTGGTAGAAGCGAGGGGGACGAAAATTTCGGGGAGTTCCCGGTTACAGTGGGAGGTCGGGGCCGAGTGATGCGCGTTTCTCTCGTACACATACGCGCGTGTGTGTGAGGCGTTGGCTCTAACTGAACCCGAGCGAGGCGTTGGGCTCTAACTGAACCCGAGCGATTGCACTGCAGGCTACGCGTCACTGAACCCGAGCGATCGATCGATGGCTGTTAACCGAACCCGATCGAGCGATTCCTTGGCTACTGCTGCTAATTGAAGCCGATCGATGCTGCCTCTGCATGAACAGTGAGCGTTGCGGGGGGGGGGGGGGGGGGGGGGGGGGGGGGGGGGGGGGTGAACAGTTCCCGATGGGGGTGGATGAACAGGACCCCGTGGTGTTGCCTCTGGATGAACAGGACCCCGATCGATCGAGTCGGTTTGGGCTGGATGAACATGACCCCGTGGAGGGCTGGATGAACAGGACCACCCCATGGAGGGCAACATGAACAGTAGACGGTGGAGGGGTGGTTGAACAGTAGCCGGTGGAGTAGCGCGCGATGGAGGCTGGATGAACAGGAGCCCGTGGAGGCTGGAGGAGGTCGACGGTGGATGAACAGTAGCTCGTGGAGGCTGGAGGGGGTCGACGGTGGAGATGAACAGTATCCCGTGGAGTCCCGTTTTGCGGTACGCCACACCACTCTCGATGAACAGGACCCCCGTTTCGACCGTAGCGCTCCAACACAAGTCCGTTTCCTCTGTTTTGCGGTACGCCACACCCCTCCCGATCAACAGGCCCCCCGTTTCGACCGTAGGAGGTCCGTTTCCTCCATTTTGCGGTACGCCACACCCCTCCCGATCAACAGGACCCCCGTTTCGACCGTAGGAGGTCTGTTTCCTCTGTTTTGCGGTACGCCAGGCCTCGTTTCCATCGCCTCTTCCGTCCAAGCCCTCCTGATGAACACGACCACGAATTCCGTTCCGACCCATGAACACGACGACGACGCTGTTTCTCCGTTCCGACCCAGCCATGTACACGAGCC
The DNA here is from genome assembly GCF_003073215.2 of Triticum urartu. NCBI lineage: Eukaryota > Viridiplantae > Streptophyta > Magnoliopsida > Poales > Poaceae > Triticum > Triticum urartu. Next base: position 628,689,826 of record NC_053024.1, on the reverse strand, counting down.
CTCGCCGTACGTATGCGCGAGTAGGCGTTCGAGACCCCGCCCGTATGTACACATACGTGGCCGTATTTTCTTTCTTGCACCCTGGCTGCCTCTACTATGACACGTGCGCGCCTCTACATCCACCAGTATATATGTACTGAAGGAAATATGCCCTAGAGGCAATAATAATGTTATTATTTTATTTCCTTATATCATGATAAATGTTTATTATTCATGCTAGAATTGTATTATCCGAAAACATAATACTTCTGTGAATATATAGACAAACTAAACGTCACTAGTATGCCTCTACTTGACTAGCTCGTTAATCAAAGATGGTTATGTTTCCTAACCATAGACATGTGTTGTCATTTGATTAACGGGATCACATTATTAGGAGAATGATGTGATTGACATGACCCATTCCATTAGCTTAGCACCCGATCGTTTAGTATGTTGCTATTGCTTTCTTCATGACTTATACATGTTCCTATGACTGAGATTATGCAACTCCCGTTTGCCGGAGGAACACTTTGTGTGCTACAAACGTCACAACGTAATTGGGTAATTATAAAGGAGCTCTACAGGTGTCTCCAAAGGTAAATGTTGGGTTGCCGTATTTCGAGATTAGGATTTGTCACTCCGATTGTCGGAGAGGTATCTCTGGGCCCTCTCAGTAATGCACATCACACAAGCCTTGCAAGCATTGCAACTAATGAGTTAGTTGCGAGATGATGTATTACATAACGAGTAAAGAGACTTGCCGGTAACGAGATTGAACTAGGATTTAGATACCGACGATCGAATCTCGGGCAAGTAACATACCGATGACAAAGGGAACAACGTATGTTGTTATGCGGTCTGACCGATAAAGATCTTCGTAGAATATGTGGGAGCCAATATGAGCATCCAGGTTCCGCTATTGGTTATTGACCGGAGACATGTCTGGTCATGTCTACATTGTTGTCGAACCCGTAGGGTCCGCACGCTTAAGGTTTCGATGACAGTTATATTATGATTTTATGAGTTTTGATGTACCGAAGTTAGTTCGGAGTCCCGGATGTGATCACGGACATAACGAGGAGTCTCAAAATGGTCGAGACATAAAGATTGATATATTTGACGGCTATATTCGGACACCAGAAGTGTTCTGGGTGATTTCGGAGAAAACCGGAGTGCCGGAGGGTTACCGGAACCCCCCCGGGAGAAGTAATGGGCCATATGGGCCTTAGTGGAGAGAGAGAAGGGCAGCCAGGGTGGGCCGCACGCCTCCTCCCCCCTCGGTCCAAATTGGACTAGGAGAGGGGGGGGGACGGCACCCCCCTTTCCTTCTCCCTCCCCACTTCCTTTCCCCCTCCTAGTAGGAGTCCTCCTTGGCGCGCTAATAGGGCCGGCCGGCCTCCTCCCCTTGCTCCTTTATATACGGGGGCAGGGGGCACCCCTAGACACACAAGTTGATCCACGTGATCGTTTTCTTAGCCGTGTGCGGTGCCCCCTTCCACCATAATCCTTGATAATATTGTAGCGGTGCTTAGGCGAAGCCCTGCGACGGTAGAACATCAAGATCGTCACCACGCCGTCATGCTGACGGAACTCTTCCCCGACACTTTGCTAGATCGGAGTCCGGGGATAGTCATCGAGCTGAACGTGTGCTAAAACTCGGAGGTGCCGTAGTTTCGGTGCTTGACCGGTCGGGCCATGAAGATGTACGACTACATCAACCGCGTTGTGCTAACGCTTCCGCTGTCGGTCTACAAGGGTACGTAGATCACACTCTCCCCTCTCGTTGCTATGCATCACCATGATCTTGCGTGTGCGTAGGAATTTTTTTGAAATTACTACGTTCCCCAACAGTGGTATTAGAGCCTAGGTTTTATGTGTTGATGTTATATGCACGAGTAGAACACAACTGAGTTGTGGGCGATATAAGTCATACTGCTTACCAGCATGTCATACTTTGGTTCGGCGGTATTGTTGGACGAAGCGGCCCGGACCGACATTACGCATATGCTTACGCAAGACCGGTTCTCCCGACGTGCTTCGCACAAAGGTGGCTAGCGGGTGTCAGTTTCTCCAACTTTAGTTGAACCGAGTGTGGCTACGCCCGGTCCTTGTGAAGGTTAAAACAACACCAACTTGACAAACTATCGTTGTGGTTTTGATGCGTAGGTAAGATTGGTTCTTACTTAAGCCCGTAGCAGCCACGTAAAACTTGCAACAACAAAGTAGAGGACGTCTAACTTGTTTTTGCAGGGCATGTTGTGATGTGATATGGTCAAGACATGATGCTAAATTTTATTGTATGAGATGATCATGTTTTGTAACCAAGTTATCGGCAAATGGTAGGAGCCATATGGTTGTCGCTTTATTGTATGCAATGCAATTGCGCTGTAATGCTTTACTTTATCACTAAGCGGTAGCGATAGTCGTGGAAGCATAAGATTGGCGAGACGACAATGATGCTAAGATGGTGATCAAGGTGCCGCGCCGGTGACGATGGTGATCATGATGGTGCTTCGAAGATGGAGATCACAAGCACAAGATGATGATGGCCATATCATATCACTTATATTGATTGCATGTGATGTTTATCTTTTATGCATCTTATCTTGCTTTGTTTGATGGTAGCATTTTAAGATGATCTCTCACTAATTATCAAGAACTGTTCTCCCTGAGTATGCACCGTTGCGAAAGTTCTTCGTGCTGAGACACCACGTGATGATCGGGTGTGATAGGCTCTACGTTCAAATACAACGGGTGCAAAACAGTTGCACACGCGGAATGCTCAGGTTATACTTGACGAGCCAAGCATATACAGGCCTCGGAACACGGAGACCGAAAGGTCGAGTGTGAATCATATTGTAGATATGATCAACATAGTGATGTTCACCAATGAAACTACTCCATCTCACGTGATGATCGGACATGGTTTAGTTGATTTGGATCACGTAATCACTTAGAGGATTAGAGGGATGTCTATCTAAGAGGGAGTTCTTTAGTAATATGATTAAATGAACCTAAATTTATCATGAACTTAGTACCTGATAGTATCTTGCTTGTTTATGTTTGATTGTAGATAGATGGCCCGTGCTGTTGTTCCGTTGAATTTTAATGCGTTCCTTGAGAAAGCAAAGTTGAAAGATGATGGTAGCAATTACACGGACTGGGTCCGTAACTTGAGGATTATCCTCATTGCTGCACAAAAGAATTACGTCCTGGAAGCACCGCTGGGTGCCAGGCCTGCTGCTGGAGCAACACCAGATGTTATGAACGTCTGGTAGAGCAAAGCTGATGACTACTTGATAGTTCAGTGTGCCATGCTTTACGGCTTAGAATCGGGACTTCAACGATGTTTTGAATGTCATGGAGCATATGAGATGTTCCAGGAGTTGAAGTTAATATTTCAAGCAAATGCCCGGATTGAGAGATATGAAGTCTCCAATAAGTTCTATAGCTGCAAGATGGAGGAGAACAGTTATGTCAGTGAGCATATACTCAAAATGTCTGGGTATAATAATCACTTGATTCAATTGGGAGTTAATCTTCCAGATGATTGCGTCATTGACAGAATTCTCCAATCACTACCACCAAGCTACAAGAGCTTCGTGATGAACTATAATATGCAAGGGATGAATAAGACTATTCCCGAGCTCTTCGCAATGCTGAAAGCTGCGGAGGTAGAAATCAAGAAGGAGCATCAAGTGTTGATGGTCAACAAGACCACTAGTTTCAAGAAAAAGGGCAAAGGGAAGAATAAGGGGAACTTCAAAAAGAACAGCAAGCAAGTTGCTACTCAAGAGAAGAAACCCAAACCTGGACCTAAGCCTGAAACAGAGTGCTTCTACTGCAAGCAGACTGGTCACTGGAAGCGGAACTGGCCCAAGTATTTGGCGGATAAGAAGGATGGCAAGGTGAACAAAGGTATATGTGATATACATGTTATTGATGTGTACCTTACTAATGCTCGCAGTAGCACCTGGGTATTTGATACTGGTTCTCTTGCTAATATTTGCAACTTGAAACAGGGACTACGGATTAACCAAAGATTGGCTAAGGACGAGGTGACGATGCGCGCGGGAAATGGTTCCAAAGTCGATGTGATCGCAGTCGGCACGCTACCTCTATATCTACCTTCGGGATTAGTATTAGACCTAAATAATTGTTATTTGGTGCCAGCGTTAAGCATGAACATTATATCTGGATCTTGTTTGATGCGAGACGGTTATTCATTTAAATCAGAGAATAATGGTTGTTCTATTTATATGAGTAATATATCTTTTATGGTCATGCACCCTTAAAGAGTGGTCTATTCTTATTAAATCTCCATAGTAGTGACACACATATTCATAGTGTTGAAGCCAAAAGATGCAGAGTTGATAATGATAGTGCAACTTATTTGTGGCACTGCCGTTTGGGTCATATCGGTGTAAAGCGCATGAAGAAACTCCATACTGATGGGCTTTTGGAACCACTTGATTATGAATCACTTGGTACTTGCGAACCGTGCCTTATGGGTAAGATGACAAAAACACCGTTCTCCGGTACTATGGAGAGAGCAACAGATTTGTTGGAAATCATACATACAGATGTATGTGGTCCGATGAATGTTGAGGCTCGTGGCGGATATCATTATTTTCTCACCTTCACAGATGACTTAAGCAGATATGGGTATATCTACTTAATGAAACATAAGTCTGAAACGTTCGAAAAGTTCAAAGAATTTCAGAGTGAAGTTGAAAATCATCGTAACAAGAAAATAAAATTCCTACGATCTGATCGTGGAGGAGAATATTTGAGTTACGAGTTTGGTGTACATTTGAAACAATGTGGAATAGTTTCACAACTCACGCCAACCGGAACACCACAACGTAATGGTGTGTCCGAACGTCGCAATCGTACTTTACTAGATATGGTGCGATCTATGATGTCTCTTACTGATTTACCGCTATCGTTTTGGGGATATGCTCTAGAGACGGCCGCATTCACGTTAAATAGGGCACCATCAAAATCCGTTGAGACGACGCCTTATGAACTGTGGTTTGGCGAGAAACCAAAGTTGTCGTTTCTGAAAGTTTGGGGCTGCGATGCTTATGTGAAAAAGCTTCAACCTGATAAGCTCGAACCTAAATCGGAGAAATGTGTCTTCATAGGATATCCAAAGGAAACTATTGGATACACCTTCTATCACAGATCCGAAGGCAAGACTTTTGTTGCTAAATTCGGAAACTTTCTGGAGAAGGAGTTTCTCTCGAAAGAAGTGAGTGGGAGGAAAGTAGAACTTGACGAGGTAACTGTACCTGCTCCCTTATTGGAAAGTAGTACATCACAGAAACCTGTTTCTGTGACACCTACACCAATTAGTGAGGAAGCTAATGATAATGATCATGAAACTTCAGAACAAGATACTACTGAACCTCGTAGATCAACCAGAGTAAGATCCGCGCCAGAGTGGTACGGTAATCCTGTTCTGGAAGTCATGCTACTAGATCATGATGAACCTACGAACTATGAAGAAGCGATGGTGAGCCCAAATTCCGCAAAATGGCTTGAAGCCATGAAATCTGAGATGGGATCCATGTATGAGAACAAAGTATGGACTTTGGTTGACTTGCCCAATGATCGGCAAGCAATTGAGAATAAATGGATCTTCAAGAAGAAGACTGACGCTGACGGTAATATTACTGTCTACAAAGCTCGACTTGTCGCAAAAGGTTTTCGGCAAGTTCAAGGGATTGACTACGATGAGACCTTCTCACCCGTAGCGATGCTTAAGTCTGTCCGAATCATGTTAGCAATTGCCGCATTTTATGAATTATGAAATTTGGCAAATGGATGTCAAAACTGCATTCCTGAATGGATTTCTGCAAGAAGAGTTGTATATGATGCAGCCGGAAGGTTTTGTTGATCCAAAAGGAGCTAACAAAGTGTGCAAGCTCCAGCGATCCATTTATGGACTGGTGCAAGCCTCTCGGAGTTGGAATAAACGCTTTGATAGTGTGATCAAAGCATTTGGTTTTATACAGACTTTTGGAGAAGCCTGTATTTACAAGAAAGTGAGTGGGAGCTCTGTAGCATTTCTGATATTATATGTAGATGACATATTACTAATCGGAAATGATATAGAATTTCTGGATAGCATAAAAGGATACTTGAATAAAAGTTTTTCAATGAAAGACCTCGGTTAAGCTGCCCACATATTGGGCATCAAGATCTATAGAGACAGATCGAGACGCTTAATTGGACTTTCACAAAGCACATACCTTGACAAAGTTTTGAAAAAGTTCAAAATGGATCAAGCAAAGAAAGGATTCTTGCCTGTGTTACAAGGTGTGAAATTGAGTAAGACTCAAAGTCCGACCAATGCAGAAGATAGAGAGAAAATGAAAGATGTTCCCTATGCTTCAGCCATAGGCTCTATCATGTATGCAATGTTGTGTACCAGACCTGATGTGTGTCTTGCTATAAGTCTAGCAGGGAGGTACCAAAGTAATCCAGGAGTGGATCACTGGACAACGGTCAAGAACATCCTGAAATACCTGAAAAGGACTAAGGATATGTTTCTCATATATGGAGGTGACAAAGAGCTCATCGTAAATGGTTACGTTGATGCAAGCTTTGACACTGATCCGGACGATTCTAAATCACAAACCGGATACATGTTTACATTAAACGGTGGAGCTGTTAGTTGGTGCAGTTCTAAACAAAGCGTTGTGGCGGGATCTACATGTGAAGCGGAGTACATAGCTGCTTCGGAAGCAGCAAACGAAGGAGTCTGGATGAAGGAGCTCATATCCGATCTAGGTGTCATACCTAGTGCATCGGGTCCAATGAAAATCTTTTGTGACAATACTGGTGCAATTGCCTAGGCAAAGGAATCCAGATTTCACAAGAAAACCAAGCACATCAAGAGACGCTTCAATTCCATCCGGGATCTAGTCCAGGTGGGAGACATAGAGATTTGCAAGATACATACGGATCTGAATGTAGAAGACCCGTTGACTAAGCCTCTTCCACGAGCAAAACATGATCAGCACCAAAGCTCCATGGGTGTTAGAATCATTACTGTGTAATCTAGATTATTGTCTCTAGTGCAAGTGGGAGACTGAAGGAAATATGCCCTAGAGGCAATAATAATGTTATTATTTTATTTCCTTATATCATGATAAATGTTTATTATCCATGCTAGAATTGTATTGTCCGGAAACATAATACTTGTGTGAATACATAGACAAACCAAACGTCACTAGTATGCCTCTACTTGACTAGCTCATTAATCGAGGATGGTTATGTTTCCTAACCATAGACATGTGTTGTCATTTGATTAATGGATCACATCATTAGGAGAATGATGTGATTGACATGACCCATTCCATTAGCTTAGCACCTGATCGTTTAGTATGTTGCTATTGCTTTCTTCATGACTTATACATGTTCCTATGACTATGAGATTATGCAACTCCCGTTTACCGGAGGAACACTTTGTGTGCTACCAAACGTCACAACGTAACTGGGTGATTATAAAGGAGCTCTACAGGTGTCTCCAAAGGTGAATGTTGGGTTGGCGTACTTCAAGATTAGGATTTGTCACTCCGATTGTCGGAGAGGTATCTCTGGGCCCTCTCGGTAATGCACATCACATAAGCCTTGCAAGCATTACAACTAATGAGTTAGTTGCAAGATGATGTATTACGAAACGAGTAAAGAGACTTGCCAGTAACGAGATTGAACTAGGTATTGAGATACCGACGATCGAATCTCGGGCAAGTAACATACCGATGACAAAGGGAACAACGTATGTTGTTATGCGGTCTGACCGATAAAGATCTTCGTAGAATATGTAGGAGCCAATATGAGCATCCAGGTTCCGCTATTGGTTATTGACCGGAGACGTGTCTCGGTCATGTCTACATTGTTCTCGAACCCATAGGGTCCGCACGCTTAAGGTTTCGATGACAGTTATATTATGAGTTTATGAGTTTTGATGTACCGAAGTTAGTTCGGAGTCCCGGATGTGATCACGGACATGACGAGGAGTCTCAAAATGGTCGAGACATAAAGATTGATATATTGGACGGCTATATTCGGACACCGGAAGTGTTTCGGGTGATTTTGGAGAAAACCGGAGAGCCGGAGGGTTACCGGAACCCCCCCGGGAGAAGTAATGGGCCATATGGGCCTTAGTAGAGAGAGAGAGGGGCCGCCAAAGGTGGGCCGCACGCCTCCTCCCCCCTAGTCCGAATTGGACTAGGAGAGGGGGGGCGGCGCCCCCCTTTCCTTCTCCCTCCCCACTTCTTTCCCCCTCCTAGTAGGAGTCCTACTCCTAGTAGGAGGAGGACTCCTCCTTGGCGCGCCATAGGGGCCGGCCGGCCTCCTCCCCTTGATCCTTTATATACGGGGGCAGGGGGCACCCCTAGACACACAAGTTGATCCACGTGATCATATTCTTAGCCGTGTGCGGTGCCCCCTTCCACCATAATCCTCGATAATATTGTAGCGGTGCTTAGGCGAAGCCCTGCGACGGTAGTACATCAAGATCGTCACCACGCCGTCGTGCTGATGGAACTCTTCCCCGACACTTTGCTGGATCGGAGTCCGGGGATCGTCATCGAGCTGAATGTTGGGGAACGTAGCAGAATTTTAAAATTTTCTACGCATCACCAAGATCAATCTATGGAGTATTCTAGCAACGAGGGGAATAGGAGTGCATCCACATATCCTTGTAGATCGCAAGCGGAAGCGTTCAAGTGAACGGGGATGATGGAGTCGTACTCGCCGTGATCCAAATCACCGATGACCAAGTGTCGAACGGACAGCACCTCCGCGTTCAACACACGTACGGTTGGGAAGACGTCTCCTCCTTCTTGATCCAGCAAGGGGGAAGGAGAGGTTGATGAAGATCCAGCAGCACGACGGCGTGGTGGTGGATGCAGCAGGATCCCAGCAGGGCTTCGCCAAGCACAAGCGGGGAGGAGAGGTGTTACGGAGGGAGAGGGAGGTGCCAAGAGCAAGGTGCGGCTGCCCTCCCTCCCTTCCACTATATATAGGGGCTAGGGGGCACATGCCCCCTTGGAGATCCCATCTAAAAGGGCGGCGGCGGCCCCTGGGGGCAACGGCCCCCTTAGGGTTTCCAACCAGGGGGGCGCATGCCCCCTCGGGGGGCAACGGCCCCCTAGGGTTTCCAACCCTAGGCGCCTTGGGCCCTTGGGTGGGGCGTACCAGCCCATCAGGGCTGGTTCCCATGCCACTTCAGCCCATGGGGCCCTCCGGGATAGGTGGCCCCATCCGGTGGACCCCCGGGACCCTTCCGGTGGTCCCGGTGCAATACCGGTAACCCCCGAAACCTTCCCGCTGGCCGAAACTGGACTTCCTATATATAAATCTTTACCTCCGGACCATTCCGGAACTCCTCGTGACGTCCGGGATCTCATCCGGGACTCCGAACAACTTTCGGGTTATTGCATACTAATATCTCTACAACCCTAGCGTCACCGAACCTTAAGTGTGTAGACCCTACGGGTTCGTGAGACACGCAGACATGACCGAGACGCCTCTCCGGTCAATAACCAACCAAAAGCGGGATCTGGATACCCATGTTGGCTCCCACATGTTCCACGATGATCTCATCGGATGAACCACGATGTCGAGGATTCAATCAATCCCGTATACAATTCCCTTTGTCAATCGGTACTTACTTGCCCGAGATTCGATCGTCGGTATCCCAATACCTCGTTCAATCTCGTTACCGGCAAGTCACTTTACTCGTACCGTAATGCATGATCCCGTGACCAACACTTGGTCACATTGAGCTCATTATGATGATGCATTACCGAGTGGGCCCAGAGATACCTCTCCGTCATACGGAGTGACAAATCCAGTCTCGATCCTGTCAACCCAACAGATACTTTCGGGGATACCTGTAGTATACCTTTATAGTCACCCAGTTACGTTGTGACGTTTGGTACACCCAAAGCACTCCTACTGCATCCGAGAGTTACACGATCTCATGGTCTAAGGAAATGATACTTGACACTAGAAAATCTCTAGCAAACGAACTACACGATCTTGTGCTATGCTTAGGATTGGGTCTTGTCCATCACATCATTCTCCTAATGATGTGATCCCGTTATCAATGACATCCAATGTCCATAGTCAGGAAACCATGACTATCTATTGATCAACGAGCTAGTTAACTAGAGGCTCACTAGGGACATGTTATGGTCTATGTATTCACACATGTATTATGATTTCCGGATAACACAATTATAGCATGAACAATAGACAATTATCATGAACAAGGAAATATAATAATAACCATTTTATTATTGCCTCTAGGGCATATTTCCAACAGTCTCCCACTTGCACTAGAGTCAATAATCTAGTTACATTGTGATGATCGAACACCCATATGAATCGAACACCCATAGAGTTCTGGTGTTGATCATGTTTTTCTCGAGGAAGAGGTTTAGTCAACGGATCTGCGAAATTCAGGTCCGTATGCACTTTGCAAATATCTATGTCTCCATTTTGAACATTTTCACGAATGGAGTTGAAGCGACGCTTGATATGCCTGGTCTTCCTGTGAAACCTGGGCTCCTTGGCAAGGGCAATAGCTCCAGCATTGTCACAGAAGAGAGTCATCGGGCCCGACGCATTGGGAATAACTCCTAGGTCGGTAATGAAATCCTTCACCCATTACTTCTTGTGCTGCCTCCGAGGCTGCCATGTACTCCGCTTCACATGTAGATCCCGCCACGACGCTTTGCTTGCAACTGCACCAGCTGATTGCCCCACCATTCAAAATATACACGTATCCGGTTTGTGACTTAGAGTCATCCAGATCTGTGTCGAAGCTAGCATCGACGTAACCCTTTACTACGAGCTCTTCGTCACCTCCATACACGAGAAACATATCCTTAGTCCTTTTCAAGTACTTCAGGATATTCTTGACCGCTGTCTAGTGTTCCATGCCGGGATTACTTTGGTACCTTCCTACCAAACTTACGGCAAGGTTTACATCAAGTCTGGTACACAGCATGGCATACATGATAGACCCTATGGCCGAGGCATAGGGGACGACACTCATCTTTTCTCTATCTTCTGCCGTGGTCGGGCATTGAGCTGTGCTCAATCTCACACCTTGCAATACAGGCAAGAACCCCTTCTTGGACTGATCCATATTGAACTTCTTTAATATCTTGTCAAGGTATGTGCTTTGTGAAAGACCAATGAGGCGTCTCGATCTATCTCTATAGATCTTGATGCCTAATATATAAGCAGCTTCTCCAACGTCCTTCATTGAAAAACACTTGTTCAAGTAGGCCTTTATGCTTTCCAAGAATTCTATATCATTTCCCATCAATAGTATGTCATCCACATACAATATGAGAAATGCTACGGAGCTCCCACTCACTTTCTTGTAAACGCAGGCTTCTCCATAAGTCTGCGTAAACCCAAACGCTTTGATCATCTCATCAAAACGAATGTTCCAACTCCGAGATGCTTGCACTAGCCCATAGATTGAGCGTTGGAGCTTGCACACTTTGTCAGCATTCTTAGGATCGACAAAACCTTCCAGCTGCATCATATACAATTATTCCTTAAGGAAACCATTAAGGAATGCCATTTTGACGTCCATTTGCCATATCTCATAATCATAGAATGCGGCAATTGCTAACATGATTCAGACGGACTTCAGCTTCGCTACGGGTGAGAAAGTCTCATCGTAGTCCACCCCTTGAACTTGTCGATAACCCTTAGCGACAAGCCGAGCTTTATAGATGGTCACATTACCATCCGCGTCTGTCTTCTTCTTAAAGATCCATTTATTTTCTATGGCTCGCCGATTAACGGGCAAGTCAGTCAAAGTCCATACTTCATTTTCATACATGGATCCTATCTCGGATTTCATGGCTTCCAGCCATTTGTCGGAATCTGGGCCCGCCATCGCTTCTTCATAGTTCGAAGGTTCACCATTATCAAACAGCATGATTTCCAGGACAGGGTTGCCGTACCACTCTGGTGCGGAACGCGTCCTTGTGGACCTTCGAAGTTCAGTAGCAACTTGATCTAAAGTTTCATGATCATCATCATTAACTTCCTCCCTAGTTGGTGCAGACACCTTAGGAACAATTTCTTGAGCTGCGCCACTCTCCGGTTCAAGAGGCAATACTTCATCAAGTTCTACTTTCCTCCCACTTACTTCTTTCGAGAGAAACTCTTTCTCTAGAAAGGATCCATTCTTGGCAACAAAGGTCTTGCCTTCGGATCTAAGATAGAAGGTATACCCAATAGTTTCTTTAGGGTATCCTATGAAGACACATTTTTCCGATTAGGATTCGAGCTTTTCAGGTTGAAGTTTCTTGACATAAGCATCGCATCCCCAAACTTTCAGAAATGACAGCTTAGGTTTCTTGCCAAATCACAATTCATACAGTGCCGTCTCAACGGATTTCGACGGAGCCCTATTTAAAGTGAATGCGACAGTCTCTATAGCATAACCCCAAAATGATAGCGGTAGATCGGTAAGCGACATCATAGATCATACCATATCCAATAGGGTGCGATTACGATGTTCGGACACACCATTACGCTGTGGTGTTCCACGCGGCATGAGTTGTAAAACTATTCCACATTTCCTTAAGTGCGTGCCAAATTCGTGACTCAAATATTCTCCCCCACGATCTGATCGTAAGAACTTGATTTTCCTGTCACGTTGATTCTCAACCTCACTCTGAAATTCCTTGAACTTTTCAAAGGTCTCAGACTTGTGTTTCATTAAGTAGACATACCCATATCTACTTAAGTCATCAGTGAGGGTGAGGACATAACGATAGCCACCGTGAGCCTCAACGCTCATTGGACCGCACACATTAGTATGTATGATTTCCAATAAGTTGGTTGCTCGCTCCATTGTTCCGGAGAACGGAGTCTTGGTCATTTTACCCATGAGGCATGGTTCGCACGTGTCAAATGATTCATAATCAAGAGACTCCAAAAGTCCATCTGCATGGAGTTTCTTCATGCGTTTGACACCAATGTGACCAAGGCGGCAGTGCCACAAGTATGTGGGACTATCATTATCAACCTTACATCTTTTGGCATTCACACTATGAATGTGTGTAACATCACGTTCGAGATTAAATAAGAATAAACCATTGACCAGCGGGGCATGACCATAAAACATGTCTCTCATATAAATAGAACAACCATTATTCTCAGATTTAAATGAGTAGCCATCTCGCATTAAACGAGATCTAGATACAATATTCATGCTCAAAGCTGGTACTAAATAACAATTATTGAGGTTTAAAACTAATCCCGTAGGTAAATGCAGAGGTAGCGTGCCGACGGCGATCACATCGACCTTGGAACCATTCCCGACGCGCATCGTCACCTCGTCCTTCGCCAGTCTCCGTTTATTCCGCAGTTCCTGTTTTGAGTTACAAATATGAGCAACTGCATCAGTATCAAATACCCAGGAGCTACTACGAGCGCTGGTAAGGTACACATCAATAACATGTATATCACATATACCTTTGGTACTGCTGGCCTTCTTTTCCGCTAAGTACTTGGGGCAATTCCGCTTCTAGTGACCATTTCCCTTGCAATAAAAGCACTCAGTCTCAGGCATGGGTCCATTCTTTGACTTCTTCCCGGCAGCTTGCTTACCGGGCGCGGCAACTCCCTTGTCGTCCTTCTTGAATTTCTTTTTACCCTTGCCTTTCTTGAACTTAGTGGTTTTATTCACCATCAACACTTGATGTTCCTTTTTGATTTCCACCTCCGCTGATTTCAGCATTGAATATACCTCGGGAATGGTCTTTTCCATCCCCTGCATATTGAAGTTCATCACAAAGCTCTTGTAGCTAGGTGGGAGCGACTGAAGGATTCTGTCAACGACCGCATCATTCGGGAGATTAACTCCTAGCTGAGACAAGCGGTTATGCAGCCCAGACATTTTGAGCATGTGCTCGCTGACAGAACTGTTCTCCTCCATCTTACAACTGTAGAACTTGTCGGAGACTTCATATCTCTCGCCCGGGCGTGAGCTTGGAAAACCATTTTCAGCTCTTGGAACATCTCATATGCTCCGTGTTGCTCAAAACGCTTTTGGAGCCCCGGTTCTAAGCTGTAAAGCATGCCACACTGAACCAGGGAGTAATCATCACTACGTGTCTGCCAAGCGTTCATAACGTCTAGTTCTGCAGGGAAAACAGGTGCTTCACCTTGCGGTGCATCAAGGACATATGCTTTCCTGGCAGCTATGAGGATAATCCTCAGGTTACGGACCCAGTCCGTGTAGTTGCTGCCATCGTCTTTCAGCTTGGTTTTCTCTAGGAATGCGTTGAAGTTGAGGGCAACATTAGCGTGGGCCATTTGATCTACAAGACATATTGCAAAGATTTTAGACTAAGTTCATCTAATCAGATTATTTAATGAACTCCCACTCAGACAGACATCCCTCTAGTCATCTAAGTGATACATGATCCGAGTCAACTAGGCCGTGTCCGATCATCATGTGAGACAGTCTAGTCGACATCGGTGAACATCTTCATGTTGATCATATCTTCTATACGGCTCATGTTCGACCTTTCGGTCTTTCGTGTTCCGAGGCCATGTCTGTACATGCTAGGCTCGTCAAGTCAACCTAAGTGTATTGCGTGTGTAAATCTGGCTTACACCCGTTGTATTCAAACGTTAGAATCTATCACACCCGATCATCACGTGGTGCTTCGAAACAACGAACCTTCGCAATGGTGCACAATTAGGGGAACATTTTCTTGAAATTATGTGAGGGATCATCTTATTTAAGCTACCGTCGTTCTAAGCAAATAAGATGCAAAACATGATAAACATCACATGCAATCAAATAGTGACATGATATGGCCAATATCATTTGCTCCTTTTGATCTCCATCTTCGGGGCGCCATGATCATCATCGTCACCGGCATGACACCATGATCTCCATCATCGTGTCTTCATGAAGTTATCTCATCATCTATTACTTCTACTACTATGGCTAACGGTTTAGCAATAAAGTAAAGTAATTACATGACGTTTATGTTGACACGCAGGTCATAAATAAATTAAGACAACTCCTATGGCTCCTGCCGGTTGTCATACTCATCGACATGCAAGTCGTGATTCCTATTACAAGAACATGACCAATCTCATACATCACATATATCATTCATCACATCCTTTTGGCCATATCACATCACATGGCACATGCTGCAAAAACAAGTTAGACGTCCTCTAATTGTTGTTGCAAGTTTTTACGTGGCTGCTATAGGTTTCTAGCAAGAACGTTTCTTACCTACGCTAAAACCACAACGTGATATGCCAATTTCTATTTACCCTTCATAAGGACCCTTTTCATCGAATCCAATCCGACTAAAGTGGGAGAGACAGACAGCCGCTAGCCACCTTATGCAACTAGTGCATGTCAGTCGGTGGAACCAGTCTCACGTAAGCGTACGTGTATGGTCGGTCTGGGCCGCTTCATCCCACGATGTCGCCGAATCAAGATAAGACTAGTAACGGCAAGTAAATTGACAAAATTAACGCCCACAACAACTTGTGTTCTACTCGTGCATAGAAACTACGCATAGACCTAGCTCATGATGCCACTGTTGGGGAACGTAGCAGAATTTTAAAATTTTCTACGCATCACCAAGATCAATCTATGGAGTCATCTAGCAACGAGGGAGAGGGGAGTGCATCTACATACCCTTGTAGATCGCGAGCGGAAGCGTTCAAGAGAACGGGGTTGATGGAGTCGTACTCGTCGTGATCCAAATCACCGATGACCTAGCGCCGAACGGACGGCACCTCCACGTTCAACACACGTACGGTTGGGAAGACGTCTCCTCCTACTTGATCTAGCAAGGGAAGGAGAGGTTGATGGAGATCCAGCAGCACGACGGCGTGGTGGTGGAAGCAGCGGTGATCTCGGCAGGGCTTCGCCAAGCTCCAACGAGAGAGAGAGAGGTGTTACGTGGGGAGAGGGAGGCGCCAGAGATTTGGTGCGGCTGCCCTCCCTCCCCCCCACTATATATAGGGCCCCTAGGGGGGGCGCTGGCCCTAGGAGATGGGATCTCCAAGGGGGGCGGCGGCCAAGGGGGACTTGCCCCCCAAGCCAAGTGGGGCGCCACGCACCCCTAGGGTTTCCAAACCTAGGCGCAGGGGGAGGCCCATGGGGGGCGCACCAGCCCACCAGGGGCAGGTTCCCCCCCCACTTCAGCCCATAGGGCCCTTCGGGATAGGTGGCCCCACTCGGTGGACCCCCGGGACCCTTCCGGTGGTCCCGGTACAATACCGATTACCCCCGAAACTTTCCCGATGGCCGAAACTGGATTTCCTATATATAAATCTTCACCTCCGGACCATTCCGAAACTCCTCGTGATGTCCAGGATCTCATCTGGGACTCTGAACAACTTTCGGGTTACCACATACTAATATCTCTACAACCCTAGCGTCATTGAACCTTAAGTGTGTAGACCCTACGGGTTCGGGAGACACGTAGACATGACCGAGATGACTCTCCGGTCAATAAACGACAGCAGGATCTGGATACCCATGTTGGATCCCACATGTTCCATGATGATCTCATCGGATGAACCACGATGTCGAGGATTCAATCAATCTCGTATACAATTCCCTTTGTCAATCGGTACGTTACTTGCCCGAGATTCGATCGTCGGTATCCCAATACCTCGTTCAATCTCGTTACCGGCAAGTCACTTTACTCGTACCGTAATGCATGATCCTGTGACCAAACACTTGGTCACATTGAGCTCATTATGATGATGCATTACCAAGTGGGCCCAGAGATACCTCTCCATCATACGGAGTGACAAATTCCAGTCTCGATCCGTGTCAACCCAACAGATACTTTCGGGGATACCTGTAGTATACCTTTATAGTCACCCAGTTACGTTGTGACGTTTGGTACACCCAAAGCACTCCTATGGAATCCGGGAGTTACACGATCTCATGGTCTAAGGAAATGATACTTGACACTGGAAAAGCTCTAGCAAACGAACTACACGATCTTGTGCTTTGCTTAGGATTGGGTCTTGTCCATCACATCATTCTCCTAATGATGTGATCCCGTTATCAATGACATCCAATGTCCATAGTCAGGAAACCGTGACTATCTATTGATCAATGAGCTAGTTAACTAGAGGCTTACTAGGGACATGTTATGGTCTATGTATTCACACATGTATTATGATTTCCAGATAACACAATTATAGCATGAACAATAGTCAATTATCATGAACAAGGAAATATAATAATAATCATTTTATTATTGCCTCTAGGGCATATTTCCAACAGTGACTCCCTTGGAGTTCTGTGTGCATGGCAAGTGGACCAGGATGGTCGACGTCCCACATGTTGGCGAACGGAGTAGTATTCTCTCTGATATCGAGGTATAGTATCACTGCTGATTGGTTCGCAAAAAATAGTATCACTGCCGATTTATAATTAATTTTTATTTCTGACGAATGCTAGCGTTTCAACTCTTACGACGAAGGGTGCCAAACACGGCACGTGCTGGATGTCCCACACGTCAGCGAAAGGAGTGGGACATGAACAGCGTGGTAGAGCCCAGCGTAAAAAAACAGCATGGTAGAGCATCTCCACTTCATCCACTTCTGGGTCGGAGACCACACATAGTAGTACTTAGTGGTATGAACGATACAAAGTGCGACCTGGAGACAAAGACACGTTTTTCGCAAAAAATGGAGACAAAGACACATCTAGTTGGAAGGTCTCGGGGCATACACGTAAACAAATATAAAAGTTAATATGTGCCTCCAACTAATACAGTAGTAGTAGTGTACTTAGGCACGTACTCCATAACATCACCGTGCATTGCACGTACAACATTTAGTGGTAGTACGTAGTAAGAGACAAATGCCGCCCAAGAGTTCCCTTCTTGACCTACTTTTGGGTGTTTGGTAGAGTGTATGGAGGGTGCATGAGTCCACTCTAGTTTAGCACAAATACACTAGAAGCATGCATGAAGAGGGGTGTTGAGTTGAGCATGCCTGAAGAGGGAACAACTATGCTGAGACAAGAACGCAACCAAACACACCATATATGCCACGCATGTTCATACGATTTGTGCCTTTCTACTTCACTTACCGCGCTACATTACTCAGGTTCGTACGTCCACTCCTGGGTACATGTTCGTCTCGTAGTTCCAGTCCCACGTGTTCTTCATATAGATGGAACGATCCTTGCATAACACGTGCACCTTGATGCTAGATGTCTCGCGTGTTGGCAAAAGGATGAACAAAGCTCACATAAAAAATAGAGTGGAAGAACATAGATTCCGGACGACCGAGAAGGAGCAAGGAACCTCGTGGTGGAGCGTCTGCACTCATAATATTTAATATTATTCAGTGATATAAAATTAACCAATCATCTCCACAGTGGAGTGGAAGAGTATGAAACACGGCAGCCAAGTGTAGTTACATCATACTAGTACATGGCTAACCCACGCTATCACCATATTTCTTGGCTTCCGTGCGACACCTATCTCTAGTAATCCAGCAGCCTGTATCGCTTCTCCCTCCTCGTCTCTATCAAAGTGCGGCGGGCTGGCGTTTCTGTCGTCTATTGAGGTCGGTTAACTATCACATGTTAGCGACATGCCAAGAGCATTCTAAAAAAATTCCTTTCACGTTCCGTTTTCAAAAAGAAAAAAATCCTTTCACATACGAATTTGCCTGTATGCTTTGAGCAACTTGCTTGTCCTATACTGCTCCTGTTTGATACTGTAACTTAGCTAGAGGTTAGACTAACTCATGACTAACCCTGAACTAACTGTAGCCAAAGAGGTGTTTGGGTGACAGGGTTAGATTGACAATAAATGCACTTCATGGAGAGAGAAAAGTGTTTTTTCAGTGGTCCCAATGAGAACTATCTCCAGTTTAGACCCTCATGGGTGGGATAGTTTTTTTGGTGGGTTCGGTGCAACTTGCTCCAATTTAAACCCTCATGCTTGGATAGTTTAGGGCTATTTGAGCCCCAACTAGCTCAAACTAACTCTAACCCATGGATCCAAACAGGGCCTATGGCCAGTCTCGACGCGGAGCAGTCGCGTGCACTGGGAAGCGGTGCTCTCTCGGCCGTCACGCCACTTCAAAGCCGGCGCCAGTGAGAGGTCGCCTCCACTCTGGCCGGGCATTAATGCGGCACTGACGCTCCAGGGCGACGCTGACCGTTTCACGCGGGAAGCGCGCGCTGGCAAGGGAGTATAGGTTTTGAACCGTTACAGGTGTAGTACTGGTAGTTTGCAAAACTACTCAATTATTGCACTCGGTTTCCTAAGAAATTGTGGTAAAAAATGTTACTCCACAACCCGGTTCCCTTCTCCTTCCTCTTCCACCGCCCGCGCACGTCCGCGGGAAGCGACCGATCAACCCTTATATAGGAGTGCTAGCACAAAAAGATGCATGCATGGCCACTAAAATTTCCATATTAAAGCGCCGCTCCGGCGGGAGTATGGCGTATGTTGTTACCTTCGGCCGGCCCATGGCTACCGGGCGACGGCGACCAGAGAAGAGGCGGCGGGAGGGGAATGAATGCAGCTACTATTTGGGTTCGCCTTCCGGCTTAAATAAATGCGCAGCATCACGTGTACCCGCGGGTGCACAAATTGTAACATACGTGTCTGCTTAAGTGGGCGTCACGTAACTGGTGTGTGTGTGTGAGAGAGAGATTCTGAGAGATAGAGTGCGTGTGTGCGACTCTACTCTTCGGACATGTACTCAACCTTTTGCATCAGGATATAAGTATAATGGTATTTACTTTAGCTAGTGATTTATGTGGCCATGTTAACGTGGTTGTGTCAAAAAAATGTCACTTCATGCTCGTGATTTGCGTTATATAATTACAAGCAAGATTCTCGTGCATTGCACGGAACATCAATATGCATTTTTTTTACAGAACACCTGTTGTGATTGACCCATGCAGGAGTAATCCCATGTGTAAAAACTAATGATATCTCGAGAATTTTATCGGAAAACTGGTATCTCGAGAATGTCATCGAAAAATGAGATGAGAGATAAGGCGAGGAGGAGTGGAGCGTGGTGGTGACTGGTAGTCGGAATGGGCGGAGGCATGGGGATGGACGGCGCCGGCAGGCGGCAGCGGCCACCATGCATGCTAGATTGTTCCAGAGACTTATTCCCTTTTTAATTGCTGAGCAATGAGGTTGCGGGAGATAATGATGTGGAGAGAGGTGCGGGTATCTTTTGTAAAATTATCATAGTTTGCTTTCTATCCTCAGATATAGATCATACGGTCTGTGTTACAAGATGGCAGGCACACCATCACCACCAACTCGTTTTTTATAAGGGTACAGATGATAAGTTTGCTGACTACTAAAGTAAAGTGGAATTTGTCCATGTTATGCAAGTAAATAAAGCTGATTGTTCATCATACGGGTAAGGTTGGATGAAGGGTGGTAGGAACAAATGCTTCGCCTAGAGCATGTGTGTGTGTGATAGAGTCTTAGTGTGTGTGTGGGGTGTGTGTGTGTGAGAGAGAGAGAGAGATGGAGTCTTAGTTTGTGTGTGTGAGAGAGGGAGAGAGATGGAGTCTTAGTGTGTGTGGGTGGGGGGGGGGCGTGCATGCTTGTGTGTGTGTGTGTGTTTGTGTGTGTGTGTGTGAGAGAGAGAGATGGAGTCTTAGTGTGCGTGTGTTGGGGGGTGCGTGCGTGTGTGTGTGTGTGTGTCGCGGTGTCCTCTGTGGCGGATGTAATTTAAGTGTCCATGGCTTTCATCATAGAGAGGTGATGTGTATGGCAGAGGCCACCAACGATGGGGTGCGAGAGAGAAAATGCCCGTATAGAGGGAAGAGAAGGTGTGTGCGCGTGAGAGGAGTCGACTTCGAGAGAACGTGTCTGTTCGAGAGACACCGAGGAATACTACTATATATCAATGGTGCATGTAGGCGGGAATTAAACTAATGGATGGTCTTATTGGTTTCAGGGATATAGGGGAAGAGTGAGAGGCGGGGGGGGGGGGGGGGGGGGGGGGGGGGGGGGGGGGGGGGGGGGGGGTAGCTAGAAGGAGATTGTTAAGTGTGAGTGTGTGTTTTACCCATCCAGGCGGAAGTTATTTGCACAAAAGAGGAGAACGATTTGATGTGGCGTTAGGATTGAGGGTAATTAACTACGTATGGAGACATAGAGACCTTGAACGTGCATGTGTGAGAGGTATACATGTATACGTGGGATGTGTGTGTGCGCGCGCGCATGATCGAGATAAAAGAAAGAAGACATAAGTCATAAGATCAACGACATGGGAGAGACGGATTGGTATGACAATATGCATGCATGTGAGAATTCATGGAAGAAGTCCCGACAATTGAGCATGTGTTTTTGTCTTTAAGAGATAGTGGCGTGGGCTAGAGCATGCATCTATGGCGAGCAGAGGGAGTGAGGCGCAACGATTGTGCAAAAGAGACCAACCTATAAATGCATATGTATGGAGAGACATATATAGTGTGTGTGATAGGAAGCAAGACTCCGTGCGAGAAAGAAATGTTGACGGAGAAACTACAGATAGATACAGAGATGGAGATGCTAGCTAGAGGGACATCCGCTAGTTTGGGTGTTGGAGATGACCGTCGGGTGGTTCAAAGGGTGAAGTTATATATGTGTGTGAGAGGGCACTTGACTGCATGTAGAGAGAAACATATGTAGTGTGCGTGATAGGAATCAAGAGTGAGGGTGAGAAAGAAGGTTGATGGAGAAACAGATAAATAGAAAGATAAAGATGCTAGCTAGTGTGCGTTAGAGATAGGAGTATAGTGGATCAGAAGGCTGGGTTATGTGTGTTGGTGTGAGAGAGATAGAGAGAGGGTGCGTGTGAGTCACATACAAACAGATATCAGAGAGAAATGAGATCCAGAGAGACAGAGTTTTGTGTCTGCGAGAGAGAAAGATATTTCACAACGAGAGTGATAGCTAGAGAGACATATGAGGGAACACAAGATATCTCTAGGGAGAGAGGGTGTGTGTGAGCGACATACAAGAGAACAATGGAGAAATATGAGACCCCGGGAGATAGAATTTGTGTTTGTGTGTGAGAAAGAGATATTGAAGAGGAAGAGTCGTAGGTTCTCATATCTAAGGAGCGAAAGACATCTCTATATGAGGGGTGTGCGAGTGGCACACATGGGAATAGTAGAGAGAAATGAGACTCCGGGAGACAAAGTTTTGTGTTTGTGTGAGAGAAAGAGATTCCACATGGAGAATCATAGTTAGAGACACATAGCAGGGAGCGAGATATACTTAGAGAGAGATAGAGTGATGAAGGTCGAGGGAGAGAGTACCGTCAGTGTGTTATGAAGATAAAAGATCATTGTCGACATACAGGTAGCACGAGAGATACCTGAGAGACGATGAACGCGTATAGGTCCAGAGAGATAGTCCTATATAAGCATGAGTGATAGCTATATGAGACGAATATCTGGATTAAAGGGGATTCAAATATTTAAACTGGAGATCACGACATCGATAATATCATAACAAAAATTGGTGTATCAAACATGCATATTCATTTGAATTTGGGCACACGTGTAATGTTATATAGTTTATCAATATTGGTGATCCGTAGATTCTTCAATTACAAACAATGCATGGTTTATATGCAATTAATGTCTAAACGGGATTACACTATATGTTGTGTGTGTGAAACACATTATACATGTTTGAGAAGTAAAAAAAACCCGCATGAAACACACATTAATTGGAGACAGTTAGCGAGGAATGCATACATTGGATTTCAACATAAAGTGGTTTCAAATATTTGAAAATCCAGATTGATGGATACAACCTTATGAATCTGAGATCATGCCATTTGTAAACCATATTTATGTATAAATGGTGTTGTGCTTTTGAAAGTATATATAAAAAAATGATGTATATAGAATGTAATTCCAATTGAAAATGGATCCCACCCGAAAAAAATAGAATACAAACGGGATTCGAATTGAGTTGGCACGGTAAATGTGCACTCTGCAAAATTTGAACGAAGCGGGGAAAGTCGCAGTAACCGCCCGAAACCAAAATCTGCGAGATGGAAATCACTACTGCCTATCCCTGCCACGCAAAGCCTATATGCTGGATTTCTATAGGTTTCGATAGGGGTAGGTTTGTAATTTCACCCAAACGTGACGTAACCGCCTCTCACCCGGATTCATACACGGTGGGCGCCAAAACACAGTGTGTCCCCGGCCGAAATCGACTCCCTCCCCGATTCATATTCATACACGGTGGGCGCCAAAAACAAACTCTCGTCGGCAAATATTCGGTGTATGCAAGATTACCGTCCTATCCCCAACCGACTAGTGTTGCTGTGATGTAGTAGAAATTTGAAACAGGGGCTAAGTTTGTAAATTTCCTCGCATTTGAGACAAGCACGCCCTGAATACATGGTTCCTCCTTTCCTCTCTACCTCCCTTTTCCCCATTCGTACTCCGTGGGCGGCAAAACACCCTCTCCACCCCACCCTCCTCCGTCCGCCGCCGTCTGCCACCCCATCCACCGCCGTCCTCCTCCACCATGCTGGAGCTGATACCCCGACGCCGCCGTCCATTACGAGAGATCGACCTCTCTCATCCACGGCTTCGGACCGGGATCCTTGCATCCCGTCCTCTCGCTTCATCCCCGCCGTCGTCCACCTTGCCGGCGCTGCTCCTACGACCGTCTCGTCTACCGCGCCCCGCCGCCACCGTCTACCCTCCTAGATCTGCTTCCATGCTGCCGACAGCCATCGCTACCGCAGCACCGTCAAATTCTCAGCAGATGCGTACACGGTGCCGCACCAGAGGCGGTACTCTTTCGTATCTGCTCAACTTATTTATCGCAGCAAGAAAATAGATCGCCACTGCTTTACTCTGATTCCTTGTCTTGGTTGCGAAGTTGCCTTTGTCTGGTTTGCACCTTCAGATCCGCCATGGTACGCTCAACACCATACTCGCAATGCTCATGGTTTTCCCCTTTTATATTCCACACTAGTTAAATCATAGTAGACTAAATTTCAAATTGGGTCAGTCGATTTTTCAGAGCTCGCCGGAGTTCGCCGGTGCGATCGAAGGGGCTCGGGTGGGGACGGTGGTTTTTTTGGGGGGGGGGGGGGGGGCCCCGTCGAACGAAGAAAACTCGACGGGGGGGGGGGGGGGGGGGGGGGGATGGCTGAGGAACACAGGCGGTGGGACCGGTGGTTCGGCCGGCGGCCCGTGCGGTGTTCTGTATGGGAAGCGCCGTATGTTCCTTGTCAGGAAGGGGAGGAGGGTCATCTGCAGTCTAACAGCTGATAGAGCTGGCCTGTACGTGATCGATAGGCTTTCAATTACTAGCGGCAATACAACACCGTAATTTCCAGCCAGTTCCATTTTCCCGATTTATATATCCTGGTTATGGTGTACCCCTGTTATGTATACTATGATCTGCCTAGTTGTTGTGTGCTCTTGTTATCATGGTTTGGCAATAAACTCTCTATATAGTATATTATGAACCTATCATCTGCCAGCTATCCTTACTTCTGGAGACTATTTGTTTGTGTACTTGTGCCAGATTATATAAATGCACACACCATATTACAGCACACATGAGCTCTCTCATCAGAATCCATTGATAGCACACAAGTGTTTACAGGGGCGCCCCTATATTAGAATATCATCTGCATTACAAAGATAATATCACAACTATTTATGTTTTCATGGTTCTCAGATATCATACGCAATTACAGTGAATATCAGAATCCGTGCATCAGAAGAATATTGTGAAACACTGCAATGACTTACAAAATTGGCACCAAGGCATTGAGTGCCATTCTGGAAGCAATGAAACTCGTACGCTCCCCACCTGTTGATTCTTGTTCAGAATATCATCCTAATGACTATTATAACCTCGAGGAGTCAAAGGCAGATGGCCTGTCCTATTCACCCATCAAGGTGCCTGTTCTAACTTGGCAAGGTTTTATTGATTGCGCGTATCTTGCATATGTTGTCTTGCATTTCTTCTACTTTGTTGCACCGCCATCTGCTTAGTTTACTCATCATATATGTCGAGATGCCATGCCCATCCATTATCAATACATATTACATCTGTCATCGTACCATGTTTTTTCACTCAAATGCTGTTCTGGTGCATCAGACATCAAAAAGGAAGAGGGTGATTGCCGAACCTGAAGGAGCACCAGCAAAGTCCTTGAAAAACGTGGTGGTGCCGGAGAAATCAGACATCACCCCACTTATATTGGCTGTACAACCAGTGACACAAAACGTAGGACCGACTCCAGTAGACTGTACCCATACTTCACTGGCCACACCACTAGCCCCACCACATAGGATCTAGACTCTAGCAAAAGGTATACCGATTTCATTTGCCATAGCACCAGCTGTAGCACAGAAAAATCCCACTCCAGCAAAAAGTACAGCAAGTCCACCGGCCGAAGACCTATCCCAACTGCAGAGACGGCCAATTCTTGCAGATTGGAACCCCATTCCATTTATTCCCAGTTTAAAAGACAATGCTTTCAATGTTGTTAGGGACTACGTGCATATATTCCCATCATGGGAAGATTATTGTGAAGACAAACACCATTTTCACATCTTCCTGTCCAACTTACGTGTAAGTGCTATTATTCATGGTTATTATTTTCCTGTTTTTTGCTGATTGAACACATCAATGATTTACATTACATTGTTGTAACTAGGCGAGGTTCAATCTGGATAGTCATGACGAGCAAAGCTTGCTTGTGCTTTTCAAGGAAGCATTGCAGCAGTATCGGTGTTACCTGAGGAAATCACACTTTGATGGCAAGTCTATAAAGGAATTTCTGGTGAAGTCTCCTGTGCTAAATTTAGAAGACATTGAATGGAAAACCCTTGTTATGCACTAGTCTCATTCCCAGGATGAGGTACTGTCTATGAAATCACATGACAATTTGAACTTCTACTTTTCCGCATGTGCCTTACGGATCTTTTTTGCAGGAAATCTGCTCGAAGAAGAACTCTGGTTTGACAAGAACGACAAGATATCGCAAATATGATGCCCGCTGCTTTGCTCTTGTTAGTACCTGTTGTCCTGTATCAGTGTACTTGCATACATACCTGGTTCATTATGTGACATCAATATGCATGATAGCTTGCTTGTCAATTGTTCGCTCCAAATTATCTGATCTGTATGAATGGTTACATTAGTGTAGAATATATCCAATGCCAATGTTTTTTTAGCTCTGCATTGCTCTTGTAAGTACATGATGTCCTTTATTAGTGTACTTATAATGACAGGTAGTTGTTCATGTACCATCACTTTGCAGCTTATTTTCCTTTGCCCTCCATTTTCTACACATCAAATCTATATTTACTCTTACCATAAGGTTGGTAATGAAGAAGTTTAGCTGTGCATTGCTCTTGGCTGTACCTTTTGCATGTATCGCTGCACTTACATTTATAGCTACTTGGTTATGTAGCATCACTCTTCATCTTATCTTAAATATTCTCCATTTTTTCGTATATTATCACATCTATATTTACTCTTAACAAAATGTAGAATAAAGGCAATGCTTTTGAAGAAGATTCTGTGGTAAACTTCTTGAATTGCCCCCCCATCAGCATGGACAAGGCCTTTATAGAGCCTGTCTTCACCAATAATGTAAGTTTGTCCATCTCAAGCCTTCAAGCTTTGTTGTATATATTTGGTTAGGCATGACTGCAACAGCTGTTTATTTTTGGTGTTTGCATCAAATTGCTTGTTTAAAGTTTATTATATGTAGTTCATAAACAAAAGTTCGTCCTTTCTCAATTTAAGTTTTCAGTTGTACAACTAAGTTCCTTCTTCATACCATGTAAATTAAACTATACATAGCAAGTGATCTTCTTTTGCACTGCATGTATGCTTCTGTTCTTCATATGTAATCCAGTGGTGTGGTGAACCTACCCACTACAGCACAATGTCATATTCTGCAATGTCTTAACTATGAACAATGTCATATCATTCTACTATTATTTAAACCATCTCTTTGTTTGCCAATCTGAAATGGTATAAATTGACAGCACACTAACCATTGATACTTATGAGTTCTTGATCTGTAATCCAGTGGTGTCGTGAAGCTGCCAACTCCTTCACAATGTCATTTCCTGCCATGTCTTGACCTGAACAATACCATATTGTGTAAATGCAAATTTAAACTGTGTCACTTTATTCGTCAGTAAGAAATGTGATGAATTGCCAGCACTGATACTTTTATGTGCAAAACCTGTCATTTGTCTGCTTGTTTATCTTTCAGAGTGAGGAAGATACAAGTGTTGAACAAGTGCAGTCTCATCATCTTGCTCAGCTTCTTGCCCTGTAGCTCCCTAGCAGGGCTAACCTTTCTTGAACTCTATTGAAGTGCTGTCGGTTTTGTATATTATTTTGTCGGCGTGTTTATTTGCACTGGTGGCGATCTTTGATGCCCAGTGTATGTAATCTGCTGTTTGCTTGTGCTTTATTATCATAGTGGCGAACTTTGATGCCCAGTGGATGTAATATGCCATAATTTCTTTATTGTATAGTCTAGGTTTTTTCTTATTCACGATGCTGCAGTTATTTTACTGTATATATATCCTGTCTTCGCAGTAAACCGGCCAAACCGTAAAATTACGGTACATAATCGGGCCGTCATGCAATCACAATGTAGGTTGGGCCTGAAACGTGCCGATCAGCTCACGGGCCGGCAGTAGCCTGAAATGAACCCCGGCCCATGATTGTGCGAATCAAATCACGGGCTTTTAACAGGCCGAAAAATTGTCTCGGTCCTTGTTTGGCCCAATCAGATATCGGCTGCGAGCAGGCCGAATGCAAACCGGGCCGTGGTTAGGCCCAACTATATGACGAGCTTTTAACAGGCTGAAATTAATATAGGGCCGAAATGTTAAACGGGCCCTTAACAGGCCAAAACTAATATCTGGCCGAATTACTAAGTGGGCCTTTAGCAAGTGGGCCCAAAAGCATAGTGTCCAGTTGACGGGCCGATCTGATATGGGCCATATTTGAGCCCAAAGCATCTTAAAGGGCCGGACCTGATCTGGGCCGTAATTTGGCCCAGAACGTGGTAGGCCTTTAACGGGCCGGATCTCATATGGGCCACTATTAGGCCCAGAGCATGGCAGGCCATTAATGAACCAGATCAAATATGGGCCAGCATTTGGCCCAAAACATGGCAGGCAGTTAATGGGCCGGCCTACTAGGGTACTCAAAATCTTGTGGGCCTACAGCTGGGCCGACCCATTAATGTCAGCGAAATCTCATGGGCCTTTAGCTGGGCCGGCCCATTATGATCCGCAAGAATCTTGTGGGACTTTACCTGGGCCGGCCCATTTCGGCACACAAAAATCTTATGGGCCTTTACCTGGGCCGGGCCATTATGGCCCGCAAAATCTTGTGGGCCTTTAGCTGGGCCAGCCCATTATGGTCCGCAAAATCTCGTGGGCCTTTAGCTGGGCCGGCCCATTATGGTCCGCAAAATCTTGTGGGCCTTCAGTTGGGCCGGCCCATTTAAACTTGATGGGCCGGTCCACGTGTCAACATATCATAGGCGCGTCTCGCCCATTGGATGAGTTGACACGTGTCTCCTCCAGCCAATGATGATTTTACACGTGGAAAATCCCCATTGGTCGTGGCTGTTAACGGGTTATCAGATCCAAAACCCAACCCGATAGCTTAAAGGCGTTCCGTTACGGTGGATGCCACATGTCGGTCACCCTTGACGAAAGCACTTCTGTGACGCGTGATTTATTGTCATGGAAGTGGACACTTCTGTGATGATAATTTTGGTAATGTCATGGAAAACTTCTACGACAGCACAGGCATGACTATCTTGATTCTGTCATAAATTTGTCATGGATGTACATGCATGTCAAGAAAAGCGACATACTATGACAAACACGTATCATCACGGAAGTGTATTTTTTTGTAGTGCCATAGGTACCAATCTAAGACTTAGAGACAAGAATTGGATACAAGAGATGAACTAGGGTTTGAGAGGAGATGGTGCTGGTGAAGATGTTGATGGAGATTGGCCCCCTCCCGATGAGAGGAGCGTTGGTGATGGCGATGGCGATGATTTCCCCCTCCCAGAGGGAAGTGTCCCCGGCAGAACAGCTCCGCCGGAGCCCTAGATTGGTTCCGCCAAGGTTCCGCCTCGTGGCGGCGGAGTCTCGTCCCGAAAGCTTGCTTATGATTTTTTTTCTCAACGAAAGACTCCATATAGAAGAAGATGCGCATCGGAGGGCCATCAGGGGGCCCACGAGGCAGGGGGGCACGCCCCCCACCCTCGTGGCTGGTGAGTGCCCCCCTATGGTACTTCTTGCGCTCAATATTTTTTTTATATTCTGGAAATAACTTCCGTGAAGTTTCAGGACTTTTGGAGCTGTGCAGAATAGATCTCTAATATTTGCTCCTTTTCCAGCCCAGAATCCCAGCTGCCGGCATTCTCCCTCTTTATGTAAACCATGTAAAATAAGAGAGAATAGGCATAAGTATTGTGACATAATGTGTAGTAACAGCCCATAATGCAATAAATATCGATATAAAAGCATGATGCAAAATGGACGTATCAACTCCCCCAAGCTTACACCTCGCTTGTCCTTAAACGAAAGCCGAAATCGAAAAATATGTCCACATGTTTAGATATAGAGGTGTCGATAAAAATAAAATACGGACATGTGGGCTTCATGATCATTCTTAGAACAACAACTTATATAATTATTGTCATATGATCTCTTATGCTAGAGTAACAATTCAATCACAATTTCAAGTATCAATCATAAACTTCATTGAAAACTAACAAACTATAATCTCAGTCATTGAAGCAATTGCAATTTATCATAACATTGGAAAGAGTCAATATAAGAGCTTTTCAGCAAGTCCACATACTCAACTATCATAAAGTCTTTCACAATTGCTAACACTCACGCAATACTTATGGGTATGGAGTTCTAATCGGACACAGAGAAAGATAGGGGCTTATAGTTTTGCCTCCCAACGTTTTACCTCAAGGGTAATGTCAACAATAATAGTTCATGAAAACTCACATCCAATTAGCCATATATACCAGGATCTTTCCAACATATTGTGCTTGCCAAAAGATAAAATGTAAAAAGGAAAGGTGAAGATCACCATGACTCTTATGTAAGGTGAGAGATAAAAGAAAAAGATAGGCCCTTCACACAGGGAAGGAGAGGTTGTCATGCGCTTTTATGGTTTGATGCACAAAATCTTAATGCGAAAGAACGTCACATTATATTGCCACTTGTGATATGGACCTTTATTATGCAGTCCGTCGCTTTTGTTTCTTCCACATCACAAGACCGTATAAAGCTTATTTTCTCCCACACTAATAAGTCATACATATTTAGAGAGCAATTTTTATTGCTTGCACCGATGACAACTTACTTGAAGGATCTTACTCAATCCATAGGTAGATATGGTGGACTCTCATGGAAAAACTGGGTTTAAGGGTATTTGGAAGCACAAGTAGTTTCTCTAATTGGTGCAAAGAATTTGGCTAGCATGAGGGGGAAAGGCAAGCTCAATCATGTTGGATGATCCATGACAATATAATTTATCTCAGATGTAAGAAAACATAACCCATTACGTTGTCTTCCTTGTCCAACATTAACTCTTTAGCATGTCATATTTTAATGAGTGCTCACAATCATAAAAGATGTCGAAGATAGTGTATTTATATGTGAAGACCTCTCTTTCTTTATTACTTCCTATTAATTGCAACGATGACCAAAACTATGTTTGTCAACTCTCAACAACTTTTAATCATCATACTCTTTATATGTGAGCTCATTACTCCCCATAAGATCCATATGATCTCTTTTATTTCTTTTATTCTTTCTCTTTTCTTTTATTCACTCAAGATCATGGCAAAATAATCAAACGCTTGACTCAACACTAATCTTTATTATATAGCTCACATACTCGATTGCATAAAGGGATCATAAAGCAAAACTCAAAACTAGATCATACTAAAGCTTTATTCTATTAGATCAAAATACTACTAAAAGGGTTGAACTAAGAAAAACGGTAAAGATAGGAGTGTGATGGTGATACGATACCGGGGCACCTCCCCCAAGCTTGGCAATTGCCAAGGGGAGTGCCCATACCCGATGCTCAGTTCTTCTTTGTTGGTGAAGAAGGTGATGGTTTTGTTGATGGCGTAGGCTTCTTCCTTAATTTGCGCTTGAGGACAGAATTTTGGTCCCTTAGGTCATCGATCTCCTGCTCCAGGCTCAGTATCTTTTTGCATAGTTCCTTCTTGTTTTCCTGCAAGAGGCGAAAAGGGATAAACTCGATCTTAGGTTTCTTTACTCTATCCGGGAGGCTTGACTTTTTGAACTCCACATGCATGTCCCCAGGTTGAGGTAATGGGACTTCATCTTCTTCCGAGCTCGTCTCCTCCCTTCCCTTGGGTTCATAGTCCTCTTCTTCTTCCGTAGTCCAACCACAATGCTCCACATCCCCATAGACCTTAGGATCTGTAAGGTAATCAGCCACATAGCTTTCTCCTTCCAAATCCTGGGACGACATGTTGCTCTAATCAGCAGCAGGACAGCTCGAAACAAAGACAAGAGATATTTGCGTGATACGGAGGTCAAAACCTTCGGGAGACTAAATAATGAATTTTTACCGACCAAAATACGTATCGTGCAAGAAAACGGAGTCCGGAGAGGACACGAGGTGCCCACGAGGCAGGGGGCGCGCCCAGGGGGGTACGGTGCTGATACGTCTCCAATGTATCTATAATTTTTGATTGTTCCATGCCATATTATATTCTATTTTGGACATTATTGGGCTTTATTATACACTTTTATATTATTTTTGGGACTAACCTATTAACCGGAGGCCCAGCCCAGAATTGCTGTTTCTTTGCCTATTTTAGGGTTTCGCAGAAAAAGAATATCAAACGGAGTCCAAACAGAATGAAACCTTTGGGAACGTGATTTTCGGAACGAACATGATCCAGAGGACTTGGACCCTACGTCAAGATTTCAACGAGGAAGGCACGAGGTAGGGGGGCGCGCCCTCCACCCTCGTGGGGCCCATGTTGCTCCACCGACGTACTCCTTCCTCCTATATATACCTACGTACCCCCCAAACTACCAGATACGGAGGCAAAACCCTAATTCCACTGCCGTAACTTTCTGTATCCAGAAGATCCCATCTTGGGGTCTTTTCCAGAGCTCCGCCGGAGGGGTATCGACCACGGAGGGCTTCTACATCAACACCATAGCCTCTCCGATGAAGTGTGAGTAGTTTACTTCAGACCTACGGGTCCATAGTTATTAGCTAGGTGGCTTCTTCTCTCTTTTTGGATCTCAATACAAAGTTCTCCCCCTCTCTTGTGGAGATCTATTCGATGTAATCTTCTTTTGCGGTGTGTTTGTTGAGACCGATGAATTGTGGGTTTATGATCAAGTTTATCTATGAACAATATTTGAATCTTCTCTGAATTATTTTATGTATGATTTCTTATCTTTGCAAGTCTCTTCGAATTATCAGTTTGGTTTGTGATACGTCTCCAACGTATCTATAATTTTTGATTGTTCCATGCTATATTATATTCTGTTTTGGACATTATTGGGCTTTATTATACACTTTTATATTATTTTTGGGACTAACCTATTAACCGGAGGCCCAGCCCAGAATTGCTATTTTTTTTTGCCTATTTTAGGGTTTCGCAGAAAAAGAATATGAAACGGAGTCCAAACAGAATGAAACCTTCGGGAACGTGATTTTCAGAACGAACATGATCCAGAGGACTTCGACCCTACGTCAAGACATCAACCAGGAGGCCATGAGGTAGGGGGGGCGCTTACCCCCCTGGGTGCGCCCTCCACCCTCGTGGGCCACGTGTTGCTCCATCGATGTACTCCTTCCTCCTGTATATACCTATGTACCCCCAAACTACCAGATACGGAGCCAAAACCCTAATTCCACCACCGTAACTTTCTGTATCCACGAGATCCCATCTT
This sequence comes from Triticum urartu, assembly GCF_003073215.2. Classification (NCBI taxonomy): domain Eukaryota; kingdom Viridiplantae; phylum Streptophyta; class Magnoliopsida; order Poales; family Poaceae; genus Triticum; species Triticum urartu. The sequence goes on along the minus strand of NC_053024.1, from coordinate 628,656,786 downwards.
GGGGCCTTTTTCGGAGCTCCGCCGGAGGGGGCATCGATCGCGGAAGGCTTCTACATCAACACCATAGCCTCTCCGATGAAGTGTGAGTAGTTTACCTCAGACCTACGGGTCCATAGTTATTAGCTAGATGGCTTCTTTTCTCTTTTGGATCTCAATACAAAGTTCTCCCCCTCTCTTGTGGAGATCTATTCGATGTAATCTTCTTTTGCGGTGTGTTTGTTGAGACCGATGAATTGTGGGTTTATGATCAAGTTTATCTATGAACAATATTTGAATCTTCTCTGAATTATTTTACGTATGATTGCTTATCTTTGCAAGTCTCTTCGAATTATCAGTTTGGTTTGGCCTACTAGATTGATCTTTCTTGCAATGGGATAAGTGCTTAGCTTTGGGTTCAATCTTGCGGTGTCCTTTCCCAGTGACAGTAGGGGAAGCAAGGCACGTATTGTATTGTTGCCATCGAGGATAACAAGATGGGGTTTATTTCATATTGCATGAGTTTATCCCTCTACATCATGTCATCTTGCTTAAAGCATTACTCTGTTCTTATGAACTTAATACTCTAGATGCATGATGGATAGCGGTCGATGTGTGGAGTAATAGTAGTAGATGCAGGCAGGAGTCGGTCTACTTGTCTCGGAGTTGATGCCTATACACATGATCATACCTAGATATTCTCATAACTATGCTCAATTCTGTCAATTGCTCAACAGTAATTTGTTTACCCACCGTGAATACTTATGCTCTTGAGAGAAGCCACTAGTGAAACCTATGCCCCCCGGGTCTATCTTCCATCATATTAATCTTCCAACACTTAGTTATTTCCTTTGCCTTTTATTTTACTTTGCATCTTTATCATAAAAATACCAAAAATATTATCTTATCATATATATGAGATCTCACTCTTGTAAGTGACCGTGTAGGGATTGACAACCCCTTATCATGTTGGTTGCGAGGATTTATTTGTTTGTGTAGGTGCGAGGGACTCGTGCGTGGCCTCCTACTGGATTGATACCTTGGTTCTCAAAAACTGAGGTAAATACTTATGCTACTTTGCTGCATCACCCTTTCCTCTTCAAGGAAAAACCAACGCAAGTGCTCAAGAGGTAGCAAGAAGGATTTCTGGCGCCGTTGCCGGGGAGGTTCCGCAAAAGTCAACGCACCAAGTACCCATCACAAACCCTTATCTCCCGCATTACATTATTTGCCATTTGCCTCTCGTTTTCCTCTCCCCCACTTCACCCTTGTTGTTTTATTCGCCCTCTCTCTCTCTCTCCGTCCTGCCTCTCTTTCTCTATTTGCCTCCTTTTGCCCGTCTCTCATTTGCTTGTGTGTTGGATTGCTTGCTTGTCACGATGGCTCAAGATAACACTAAATTGTGTGACTTTACCAATACCAACAACAATGATTTCCTTAGCACTCCGATTCCTCCTCTTACCGATACTGAATCTTGTGAAATCAACACTGCTTTATTGAATCTTTTCATGAAATATCAATTCACTGGCCTTCCTAGTGAAGATGCCGCTACCCATCTAAATAGCTTCGTTGATTTGTGTGATATGCAAAATAAGAAAGGTGTGAACAATGATATTGTTAAGTTGAAGCTATTTCCTTTTTCGCTTAGAGATCGTGCTAAATCTTGGTTTTCGTCTTTGCCTAAAGATAGTATTGATTCATGGAACAAGTGCAAAGATGCTTTTATCTCTAAGTATTTTCCTCCCACTAAGATCATCTCTCTTAGGAATGATATTATGAATTTTAAGCAACTTGATCATGAACATGTTGCACAAGCTTGGGAGAGGATGAAATTAATGATACATAATTGCCCTACGCATGGTTTGTATTTGTGGATGATTATACAAAATTTTTATGCCGGATTGAATTTTGTTTCTAGAAATCTTTTAGATTCGGCCGCGGGAGGCACTTTTATGGAAATCACTTTAGGAGAAGCTACTAAACTCCTAGATAATATTATGGTTAATTATTCTCAATGGCACACTGAAAGATATACTAATAAGAAAGTGCATGCGATAGAAGAAATTAATGTTTTGAGTGGAAAGATGGATGAACTTATGAAATTATTTGCTAATAAAAGTGTTTCTTCTGATCCTAATGATATGCCTTTGTCTACTTTGATTGAGAATAATAATGAATCTATGGATGTGAATTTTGTTGGTAGGAATAATTTTGGTAACAACGCATATAGAGGAAACTTTAATCCTAGGCCATATCCTAGTAATTTCTCTAATAATTATTATAATTCCTACAACAATTCTTATGGAAATTATGATAAGATGCCCTCTGATTTTAAATCTAATATTAAGGAATTTATTACTTCGCAAAAGAATTTCAATGCTTTGATTGAAGAAAAATTGCTTAAGATTGATGAGTTGGCTAGGAACGTTGATAGAATTTCTCTTGATATTGATTCTTTGAAACTTAGATCCATTCCACCTAAGCATGATATCAATGAGTCTCTCAAAGCCATGAGAATTTCCATTGATGAGTGCAAAGAAAGAACCGCTAGGATGCATGCTAAGAAAGATTGCTTTATAAAAGCGTGTTCTTCTAGTTTCCATGATAATAAAGATGAAGATCTAAAAGTTATTGATGTGTCCCCTATTAAATATTTGTTTTGCAATATGAATATTGATAATGATGGGACTGAATATGATCCACCTTTACCTAGACGGTGTTCCAAGAATTCGGAGCCTTTAGATCTTGATGCTAAAATTGTTAAAAGTGGGATTGAAGAAGTCAAAACTTTAAATATTAATGAACCCACTATTTTGGATTTCAAGAATTTAATTATGATAATTGTTCTTTGATAGATTGTATTTCCTTGTTGCAATCCGTGCTAAATTCTCCTCATGCTTATAGTCAAAATAAAGCTTTTACTAAACATATCGTTGATGCTTTGATGCAATCTTATGAAGAAAAACTTGAGTTGGAAGTTTCTATCCCTAGAAAACTTTATGATGAGTGGGAACCTACTATTAGAATTAAAATTAAAGATCATGAATGCTATGCTTTATGTGATTTGGGTGCTAGTGTTTCCACGATTCCAAAGACTTTGTGTGATTTGTTAGGTTTCCATGATTTTGATTATTGCTCTTTAAACTTGCACCTTGCGGAGTCCACCATTAAGAAACCTATGGAAAGAATTAATGATGTTCTTATTGTTGCAAATAGGAACTATGTACCCGTAGATTTTATTGTTCTTGATATCGATTGCAATCCTTCATGTCCTATTATTCTTGGTAGACCTTTCCTTAGAACGATCGGTGCAATTATTGATAAGAAGGAAGGAAATATTAGATTCCAATTTCCATTAAGGAAAGGCATGGAACACTTTCCTAGAAAGAAAATTAAATTACCTTATGAATCTATTATGAGAGCCACTTATAGATTGCCTACCAAATATGGCAACACCTAGATCTATCCTTGCTTTTTATGCCTAGCTAGGGGCGTTAAACGATAGCGCTTGTTGGGAGGCAACCCAATTTTATTTTTATTCCTTGCTTTTTGCTCCTGTTTAGTAATAAATAATTTATATATCCTCTGTTTTGGTTGTGTATTTTTGTGTTTAATTAGTGTTTGTTCCAAGTAGAACCGTTGGGAAGACTTGGGGGAAGTCTTTTTAATCTTGCTGTAAAAAACAGAAACTTTTGCGCTCACAAGAACTGGTGCCATTTTTATTTGGAAAGTGATATTTAGTTAATTCGTTTTGCAGATGATTAATATATAAATTCCTCACGTCCAGAAATTTATTTTAGAATTTTTGGGGTTCCAGATCTTGCGTTAGCTACAGATTACTACAGACTGTTCTGTTTTTGACAGATTCTGTTTTCCGTGTGTTGTTTGCTTATTTTGATGAATCTATGGCTAGTAAAATAGTTTATAAACCATAGAGAAGTTGGAATACAGTAGGTTTAACACCAATATAAATAATAATGAGTTCATTACAGTACCTTGAAGTGGTGTTTTGTTTTCTTTCGCTAATGGAGCTCACGAGATTTTCTACTTGAAGTTTTGTGTTGTGAAGATTTCAAGTTTTGGGTGAAAGATTTGATGGATTATGGAACAAGGAGTGGCAAGAGCCTAAGCTTGGGGATGCCCATGGCTCCCCAAGATAACCTAAGGACACCTAAAAGCCAAAGCTTGGGGATGCCCCGGAAGGCATCCCCTCTTTCGTCTACTTCCATCGGTAACTTTACTTGGAGCTATATTTTTATTTACCACATGATATGTGTTTTGCTTGGAGCGTCTTGTATTATTTGTGTCTTTATTTGTTAGTTTTCCACAATCATCCTTGCTGTACACACCTTTTGAGAGAGACACACATGTTTCGGAAATTGTTAGAATACTCTATGTGCTTCACTTATATCTTTTGAGTTATATAGTTTTTGCTCTAGTGCTTCACTTATATCTTTTAGAGCACATCAGTGGATTTGTTTTATAGAAACTATTGTTATCTCATGCTTCACTTAGATTATTTTGAGAGTCCTACAAAACAGCATGGTAACTTTCTTTAATTATGTTAGGCATTCAAGATTAATAATAAAATTTTCTGATGAGTGTGTTGAATACTATGAGAAGTTTGATACTTGATAAATGTTTTGAGATATGGAGATGGTAATATTAGAGTCATGCTAGTCGAGTAGTTGTGAATTTGAGAAATACTTGTGTTAAAGTTTGTGATTCCCGTAGCATGCACGTATGGTGAACCGTTATGTGATGAAGTCGGAGCATGATTTATTTATTGATTGCCTTCCTTATGAGTGGCGGTCGGGGACGAGCGATGGTCTTTTCCGACCAATCTATCCCCCTAGGAGCATGTTCGTAATACTTTGCTTTGGTAACTTGTATATTTTTGCAATAAGTATGTGAGTTCTTTATGACTAAGGTTGAGTCCATGGATCATACACACTTTTCTACCTTCCTCCATTGCTAGCCTCTCTAATACCGCGCACCTTTCGCCGGTATCATACACCCACCATATACCTTCCTCGAAACACCCACCATACCTACCTATCATGGCATTTCCATATCCATTCCGAGATATATTGCCATGCAACTTTCCACCGTTCCGTTTACTATGACACGCTCTAAGGGAGTCCTGGATTAGGGGGTCTACGGACAGCTGGACTATATCCTTTGGCCTGACTGTTGGACTATGGAGATACAAGATTGAAGACTTCGTCTCGTGTCCGAATGGGACTCTACTTGGCATGGAAGGCAAGCTAGGCAATACGGATATGTATATCTCCTCCTTTGTGACCGACCTTGTGTAACCCTAGCCCTCTCCGATGTCTATATAAACCGGAGGGTTTTAGTCTGTAGGACAACATACAATCATACCATAGGCTAGCTTCTAGGGTTTAGCCTCTCCGATCTCATGGTAGATCAACTCTTGTAATACCCATATCATCAAGAATAAATCAAGCAGGACGTAGGGTTTTACCTCCATCAAGACGGCCCGAACCTGGGTAAAACATCGTGTCCCCTGCCTCCTATTACCATCCGCCTTAGACGCACAGTTCGGGACCCCCTACCCGAGATCCGCCGGTTTTGACACCGACATTGTTGCTTTCATTGAGAGTTCCTCTGTGCCGTCGCCAGAAGGAAGGATGTCTCGTCTCGTCTTTAGAGACGATACTACTCTTGGAGGAGCTTTGGCTGTCGGCCAAACTCTCCGGCTAGGCGGTTTCATCATGACTGCCTGTTCGGCCGCCGCGCCGACGATGACTTCTCGGGTCATCGAAAACAACCTCCACGTCAAATCGGCACTCGCCGAACAGATGGATCCAATGGAGCTCGCCTCCTTAAACGAGCTCTTGGATCGCATCGCCGCCTTGGGAGTCGCTACGGACTATGATCGGATTGGGCTTAAACCCGATCAAAGGGAGATTAACTCTCCACCGGTCACCCATCATATTGTAGTGGTGGAAGAACAACGCGGCGACCTTTCCTCTATCTTGAGGACCAACTATGTCCAGATTCTTGAGCTCTTCGAGCCAGACGCCCGTTCGTGGGAGGACAACATCAAATCCCTGAACTTAGAGTCAGGCAGCGGGCCAGGATTATCGGGTAACATCCCAGAACCGGAACTTCCAAAATTGGAAACCCCTCGGCCCCTGGATCCCAGATCGGGTAGGGGTTCAGATTCAATTCCACCCACTCACCCAAACATAAGCGATCTTTCCCACATCAGGCAAAAGCCCCAGGAAATAGTACATCACTATTGGGCCAGATTCCTCCTTGCAACGAACAAGGTTAAGGACTGTCGCGAGGAAGACGCAATCCTATTTTTCTGCAATAATTGCACGGACAAGGGAATCCTTAACACCATAAATCGCCGTGAGATAACACGCTCCGCTGACTTGGCGTCCATAGTACGAAAGTACTGTGCAATGGAAAGTGCCTGGAAAACCGAAACAAACTTTTGGGATAATTCGGCCCGGAATAGAAACCCAGTCCGAAATAAAAGGGTGCATTATCACAATACACCCGGGTCAACTACCAAAAAGCAAAAACCCTCTACAGGGCATGGAACCATACTGGACGGATGGCTCAACGAACCCTGCAAAATTCATAGTACAGCGGATATAATACCAACGCACAGCCTTAGAGCATGTTGGATACTCCAGTAGGTGGCCAAAAGTGGTGAAGATCTTCTTATCCCAAATACCACAGAGCACCATCCCGTGGATAACAATACGGTGTTAACAGTGTTTGAGACCTTCACATCAAATAATAGGCGCAAGCGAACACTCCGCATCATGGCCGAAATCTGCCACGTAACAGCAATAAATCCATGGAGTGACACGGCTATTACCTTCAATGCCAGTGACGAACCTAAATTTCAAACAGCCCGAGCACCAGCCGCACTGGTCCTCAGTCCAATCATGGACGGCTTTCGACTCACCAAAGTACTCATCGACGGCGGCAGCGGATTAAACCTCATCTATGAGGAAACTCTTCAAAAGATGGAAATAGACTGGAACCGCATTGAGCAAAGTAGCACAACCTTTAGAGGGATCATCCCCAGTCGGGAAGCACGCTGTGCTGGGAAAATCACACTAGATGTGGTATTCGGCACGCCGGATAATTACAGGTCCGAAGAAATTACATTCCAAGTGGCCCCGTTCAGCAGTGGTTATCACGCTCTTTTAGGACGGGAGGCGTTCACAATCTTCCAAGCCATACCCCATTACAGATACATGAAGCTCAAAATGCCCAGGCCCAATGGAATCATCACCCTCGCCAGTGATCCGGACACAGCACTCCGCACCGAAAACAAAACAGCCGCACTGGCCCTCGAGGCATTATCCGAAGCCCTCTTGGCCGAAGAATTAACCACGCTACGCTCCAAAGTGGACAGGGACGACGTGATACTCGACAAGAGATCCAAGTCCACCTCTTTTAAACCAGCGGATGAAATATTCAAATTCCAAGTCCACCCAACGGACCCTACAAAAACAGCCTCCATCGGGGCACAGTTAAACCCCGCTGTGGACGCCGCACTACGAGAGTTCCTGCGCGAGAACTGGGACATATTCGCCTGGCATCCCTCAGACATGCTAGGAATCCCACGCAGGCTGGCCGAGCATAGCCTCAATATCCTAAAGGGATTCAAGCCGGTCAAGCAAGCTCTTCGGCGTTTCTCCGAACCTAAGAGATAGGCCATGGGAGAGGAACTAGCCAAGTTATTGGAGGCCGGATTCATCAGAGAAATAGAACACCCGGACTGGCTAGCAAACCTGGTGATGGTACCAAAGAAGGACAAATCCTGGCACCTTTGTGTCGATTTCAAATACCTCAATAAAGCTTGCCCAAAGGATCCCTTCCCCCTCCCACGCATCGATCAAATCATTGATGCTACCGCAGGACACGAGTCATTGTGTTTCCTCGACGCATACTTTGGTTACCACCAAATCAAGATGGCGGAGTCCGACCAAGCCGCAACGACATTCATCACACCATACGACCCCTTCTGTTTTAACACAATGCCTTTTGGGCTCAAAAATGCCGGTGCAACATATCAGCGCATGATTTAGACATGTCTGGAGAAACAAATAGGCAAAACAGTAGAGGCATACATAGACGATGTGGTCGTCAAAACCAAACACGTCGACTCTTTGATAGACGACTTGAGGCTCACATTCGGCAACCTCCGAACATACGACATCAAGCTCAATCCGGAAAATGCGTTTTCGGCGTACCAGCCGGAAAGCTCCTGGGTTTCATTGTCTCCAGTAGAGGTATTGAAGCTAATCCGGCCAAAATCTGAGCTTTGTCACAGTTGGCTACCCCAACAGACCTCAAACAAATCCAGAAGTTAACTGTATGCGTGGCGGCTCTAAGCCACTTTATCTCCCGCTTAGGAGAAAAGGCTTTACCCCTTTACCGCCTCCTTCGGCGCACCGAACACTTTGAGTAGACGGACACGGCCACAGCTGGATTGGAAGAAATAAAGGCCATCTTGGCAACCAACACAATCCTGGCTGCACCAAACATCGGCGAACCAATGCTGTTGTACATTGGGGCAACTCATCAAGTTGTAAGCGCGGTGCTCGTTGTCGAACGGGAAGACGACGGACATAAATTCCCTCTTCAAAAGCTAGTATACTATGTATCCACTGTCCTCACTCCATGCAAATCACGGTACCCGCATTACCAAAAGATAGTATATGCGGTATTCATGGCATCGGGGAAGCTGCGACACTACTTTCAAGAGTGTTCGATTACAGTAGCCTCGGAAGTGCCACTTAATGATATTATAAACAACCGCGACGCTACGGGCCGGATTGCCAAATGGGCCATTGAGCTCCTCCCGTTCGACATAACATACAAACCTCGACGAGCCATTAAGTCGCAAGTATTGGCCGACTTCGTCGCCGAATGGATGGAGGCCAAACTCCCTAAAGAGTACGTCGCATACTCCAATTGGATCATGCACTTCGACGGTTCTAAAATGCTGGCTGGTCTAGGGGCTAGCGTCATCCTGACGTCCCCAACCGGAGATACCGTTCAGTACGTATTGCAAATATTGTATACAGACTCCAACAACGCAGCCGAATACGAAGCTCTGTTGCATGGTCTTCGGATGGCAGTCTCCATGGGCATTCAACGCCTGGAGGTACGTGGGGATTCAAACCTCGCAATATCCCAAATAAATGGAGACTTTGACGCCGAGGACCCAAAAATGGTGGCCTATCGAAATGCCGCCCTAAAAATGTCAGCTAGGTTCGAGGGGCTTGAATTTCACCATGTGGCTCGGGAAAACAATCAGGCGGCGGATATCCTCGCCCGCATCGGTGCAAAACATGACGCGGTCCCCCCCAACATATTTTTGGAAAGGCTGTTCAAGCCATCCGCAGTATGGGAAGGGGACACCGGCAACAACAGTCTGGACCCAGCCAAAATACCCGATACCGAACTCTCTGGCACAATCGGAGGCTTCGCCACCGAAATAACACCTTCAGCCCACGAAATAATGGCTATTATTGCCCCGTGGACAGAACCATTCCTGGCCTACCTAACTAGACAGGAACTTCTGGAGGACCAAAATGAGGCACGCTGCATAGTGCGGCGATCCAAGGCCTAGAGGGTCCATGAGGGAGAATTGTACAAAAAAAGCACTACCGGAGTCCTTCAAAGGTGCATCTCTGAAGAGGAAGGGAGGAATCTTTTGGCAGAAATTCACGCCAGACTCGGCGGCCATCACGCCGCAGCCTGGGTTCTTGTAAGCAAGGCCTTCCATACATGATTCTATTGGCCAACGGCCCGGGAAGATGCACAGGACTTGGTCCAACGCTGCGCCGGTTGCCAGCTCTTTGCAAATCAAAGTCACATCCCACCCACCGCCCTCCAAACAATCCCCATTACATGGCCCTTTGCGGTCTGGGGGCTTGACATGGTTGGACCCCTTAAAGGGGGAACCCACAAGAAAAAAAATACTTATTGGTCATGGTGGATAAATTCACCAAACAGATAGAGGCCAAACCTGTTAAACAACCGAATCCGGACCGGTGATAGACTTCATATCCGGGGTTGTACACCATTATGGCGTCCCCCACAGCATCATCACTGATAATGGCACGAACTTCACGGCCGACGAGGTAAAACTCTGGTGCGGCAAAATGGGCATCAAGCTCGATTATGCTTCAATCTATCACCCACAAACCAACGGTCAAGTCGAGCGAGCAAACGGTCTTATAATGAGCGGCATTAAACCCAGATTAGTGCGCTCCTTAATGGAGTCTAACACGCACTGGGTAGAGGAGCTCGACTCCGTACTCTGGGGGCTGCGGACCACGCCGAATCATAGTACCAGATATACACCCTTCTTTATGGTGTACGACGCAGAGGCAGTCTTGCCCTGAGACATAATTCATGACTCACCTCAAGTGCGCATGTATGAAGAAAGAGAAGCCGAGCTCGATCGGCATGACAGTTTGGACACCCTGGAGGAGGAGCGCGACGTAGCCAAAGCCCATTCCGCATTTTATCAACAACAGGCTCGCAGATACCAAAGCAGAGAAGTACGGGCCAAAACTTATAACGTTGGCGAACTAGTTCTACGCCTGCCGGATAAGAAAAAGAACAAGCTCGAGCCCAAATGGGAAGGTCCCTTCATTATTGACCAAGTTCTAAGCGGTGGAGTGTACCAGCTGCGGGATGCATCGACTAGTCGACTCGAGCTGAACCCATGGAACGCATCCAGGCTCCGAAGATTCTACGCCTAGCACCGGACTCTATGTTAGTCCCCTCCCTTTGTCCATTTTCTGCATATACATTATCTGTCTTGTTCTCTTTCTTTCTCTCTTTTATTATTTCTCTAGGCCTTCAAGGGTCACCTTGTGCCTCGCCTGCACATTACAGATGCGCTAGCCGTACTCTTCATACCTGGGGGCTTCTTTCACAGAAGCTTAAATTGTTTATCTGGGCCTTGTGCCCCACACATGTGTTATACTTCCGCATGTACCTTTTTTCACCATTATATGCATCGATATGACTTAAGTTTTGGCCAAGCTGGGTTGCCTGGATCTTGTATTTATGCCCTACGTTCCCGTTAATTCGGCTAGGGCATAAGGGGAGCACCTCTGCGATTGTTACTGCCGGGTCATCCGGATGTGTACCTCAGACTGGGTGAAGCCAAAAGCTAGCGTTCTTAAGGGAATATTCGGTCGGTGAACAAAAGATGATTTTTATTTTATTATCCATATCTGCCCCCAAATGTTTTTCCTGCGTTTCCTATCGTAGTCCGGACATGCACTTTAGGGCATGCTTACCCAGGGAAAGGAACCCTTAACGGAACTATTCTCCCTGGAAGATGTTTCTTACTACCCATGTAATATAACATAACTAGTTGGGCACTTGTCTGATAAAGCACTAATGACCCCTACGCCTGGTCTCCACGCATACCCCGGTTCTTATATAACTGAGCGGGTATTCGGATACACTCCAGACTATTGGGCCCGGAGGTTGAAGCGAAAAAGTCCGCAACGACAAATGATCTACAATCTGGCTAGAAGGCATTATACATGTCACTTTAATTACATAGTCATGCAGACTGACTAAATTCCTCTTCTATACCATCCAATAGGCGGTCTAGCTTACAATCATGTTGGGAATACTTTGCGACTAATTCTACTTGCCCATAAACTAAGCTAATGGGGATCTCTTTTCCGTCGGGCCCCACAGGTCCGACCTCGGCCATGTGATTTGGGTCTGCCTCGGTATACCGCGTCTTCACCATGGCCCAGGCTTCTCTGGCACCCTGTCGGCAGGCTGATATCTTCCATAATCGGAAGCGCCGCCGTCCTCCCTTGAGCTTCTCCGCAAGCTCTGCAACACCCTCTGGCAGGGAGACGGACGGCCACAGGGCCTGGGCAACACCCTGCATCACCTGCCGAACTTGTTCGTGCAGATGTGACAGCTCAGACAAAAGATCACCCGCAGACTTGGGCATCTCCTCCGCGGGATGACCCGTCAGCATACCTACAGACATAACGCTGTTAGTCGACTTCTTCGTCGAACTCCTTTAAAAGGATTCGTTCAAGCAATTATTGAAAATGCCGCGCCGAAGCCGCTTTTCTCCTTCTCGGAGTCTGCAAGCTGGGCTCAAACGTCTTTTAGTTCCACGCTCAGCTTGACATTGGCGTCTTGGAGATTGTTTTTCTCCCGCCTAACCTCAGTCAGCACGCGTTTGCCAGCCTCTAGCTGTCGCACGACATGCTGGTCCCCCGGATTTTCTCTGGATTCATCTGCAAAATCTATTGTTAGATCTGCACCCACGCCGCACACTATATGGTAACCATCATTCTTTAAAGTAAATCTTACCAGCGGGAGGTTTTTTCTGTTCCTGCAATGCGGAAACAGCGGCCCGCAGTTGGGTCTTGCATTCCTCCAGCTCCTGGAACAGCCTAGTATTCTTCTCTGTAAGAATATGCACATTAAAGATGATCCTTAAATCAGTTCTGCTAACTGTTTGAAGTCTCAGGGGCTACTGATACATATAAATCGCCAGACTTACTTACCCATACATCCTTTACATACTGATCCGTGGCTCTGGCTAGACCATCTTGAGCAGCACGGAGGTACGCCTCTCCGGAATTAAAGGCATCAAATGCCTCTGGTGAGAAACAAGCATCGCGGAGTACGGCCCGGCGGCGCCTATGATTCATGGCACCTTCCACTTCTGAGTTAGTAGCGGATAATCTATATGAATCCTCTGTAGGGGGATTATCCGGTGCCTGCCCCATATCGGCTTCCGCCTCTATGTCCGGTCTTGGCGCCCGACTGGTGGAGGCGTGATCGGCAACATCGTCGGACATATTCCGGCGAGCATTTTTTCTGTTAAAGAAACACGGGTGTCATTACGTTTTGAGAAAGACGACAACCACGGAGCGGGGTTTTTATACCTTTGCACCGGCGTCTCCATCCTGACCACCTTCCTTTTTGGCCTACCCGGCCTCGGCGCCTCTTGTTGGTGAGTTGTTGCGGGTTCGGCACGGCGTCCTGAATGCCTTCCCTGTAAAAAATGCCATGCGTATACGGTAGGTGAAGTGTTTAAAAGGGGATCCTAGTTTTTGGAGTTAGGATTTTTTGGTTTTTCTTACATGCGATGCAGGGAGCAGTCCAGGATAGTCGGCCATAATGGCCACCATGGCATCGTCGCAGCCTAACTGATAGAACTGCCGGTCTATCAGCTCCACGGAGATAACCGGATCTTCTTCAGGTCCGGGGTCGAGGGCCCGGTCAGGGTCCTCTGGTTGTGGAGAAGGGCTGCTGACCTCCTTTATGGCTTTTCGCAGTTCCTGCCGCAAAGTGGCAAGGTGAATACTTACGACAAAGAATGCGGGAAAAATGGGAGCGGGGAGATATAACTTACCCAGCTTGGAGGATTGTACATGGAGAATCCATCCCGTGGCTTGATGCGGGTGAACTCCTCTTCCTCGCCCTTGAACAATTCAGACAGAATTTTCGCTAAAGCGGCAGCATTGTCCGGACACTTACGCCCGTAGCGGGTGGCATCATCCGCCCCGTTATAACACCACAAGGGGTGCCCACGGTATTGAAGTGGTTGCACTCCCCGCATTATGCAAATCGACATAACTTCGATTATCGTCAATCCTGATTGAGCCAGTGCTTTGATCCGGTTCATCAGATAGAGGACTTCTCTGTTGTCTTCTGCCCGGGGGCTCCGTGGGCGCCAGCTTCAGCGCTTCTTCAGAGGAGCATTGTTGAACTCAGGAAGACCCCACCAAACAGGGTCCGGAAGGGGAACGTCCTCCATATAAAAGCATTCTGAAGGCCAGTCTTCGGACGGCTTCTTCGGGGTACCGGACAGGTATTCGGTATCGGCGATGCGCCATATTTCGGCTCCGCCCACTTGATAAAGTGATTCCCTCTGTGTGCGAGGGACGAGGCAAAATAGCCTTTTCCACAGCTCGAAGTGAGCCTCGCAGCCCAGGAACAACTCGCAGAGAGCAACATAGCCGGCGATATGTAGAATGGAGGCGGGGGTGAAATTGTGTAATTGGAGGCCGTAGAACTCCAGGAGCCCGCGGAGGAACGGATGAATTGGAAATCCGAGTCCCCTTAGTAATTAAGGAACAATGCAGACTCGTTCCCCCATAGAGGGACAGGGAAAGCTCTCCGCTTGCTCCCCACCATTGTAGGTGGCAAGCCCGGCTCGAACGGGCACCATATACGCCGGAGGGAGAAATCCCTTGGTCTGCAGTTCGACCAATCGACTGTGTGGGACTGAACACCTCTCCCAATCACTAATCTTAGGGCTACGGGGGCGGGAGGAGGAGCTGCGGAGGTCGGCCATGCTGGAATGGATCTTTCCGAAACGCGCTCTGATGGATTCTCGCTGAGGGGAAGATGGTGTGGATCTGATCTAAGAATCCCCATCCCTTTAATAGACAATTTATTTATCTGGCTAGGGGGGCAAGTGTAAAAATGCCCTGGCGCCTCGTATTCGTCCGACGGATGAGAGATAGCCCTTATTGGGCGTAGAAGCCAAGAGGATCAACATTTATGGGGCCGGACACTGCTTACAAACACTTGAAAATTGGAGAAGAACCCGCCTTGCAATGCCGAAGACAACACTGCGCGCCGGACTCATCGTCATTGAAGCCTGGTTCGAGGGCTACTGAGGGAGTCCTGGATTAGCGGGTCTCCGGACAGCCGGACTATATCCCTTGGCCGGACTATTGGACTATGAAGATACAAGATTGAAGACTTCGTCTCGTGTCCGGATGGGACTCTACTTGGCGTGGAAGGCAAGCTAGGCAATACGGATATGTATATCTCCTCCTTTGTAACCGACCTTCTGTAACCCTAGCCCTCTCCGGTGTCTATATAAACTGGAGGGTTTTAGTCCGTAGGACAACATACAATCATACCATAGGCTAGCTTCTAGGGTTTAGCATCTCCGATCTCGTGGTAGATCAACTCTTGTAATACCCATATCGTCAAGAATAAATCAAGCAGGACGTAGGGTTTTACCTCCGTCAAGAGGGCCCGAACCTGGGTAAAACATCGTGTCCCCTGCCTCCTCTCACCATCCGCCTTAGACGCATAGTTCCGGACCCCCTACCCGAGATCCGCCAGTTTTGACACCGACAAGCTCCATCATTGTCATATTGCTTTGCATGATCATGTAGTTTACATTGTATTTGTGGCAAAGCCACCGTTCATAATTCTTTCATACATGTCACTCTTGATTCATTGCATATCGCGGTACACTACCGGAGGCATTAACATAGAGTCATATTTTGTTCTAAGTATCGAGTTGTAATTGTTGAGTTGTAAGTAAATAAAAGTGTGATGATCATCATTTTTAGAGCATTGTCCCAAGTGAGGAAAGGATGATGGAGACTATGATTCCCCCACAAGTCGGGATGAGACTCTGGATGAAAGATAATAAAAAAATAAAATAAAAAAAGAGGCCAAAGAATCCCCAAAAAAAGAGGCCATAAAAAAGAAAAAGGCCCAAATAAAAAAATGAGAGAAAAAGATAGAAGGGACAATGCTACTATCCTTTTACCACACTTGTTCTTCAAAGTAGCACCATGATCTTCATAATAGCGAGTCTCCTATGTTATCACTTTCATATACTAGTGGGAATTTTTCATTATTGAACTTGGCTTGTATATTCCAATGACGGGCTTCCTCAAAATGCCCCAGGTCTTCGTGAGCAAGCGAGTTGGATGCACACCCACTTAGTTCCTTTTGTTGAGCTTTCATATACTTATAGCTCTAGTGCATCCGTTGCATGGCAATCCCTACTCACTCACATTGATATCTATTGATGGGCATCTCCATAGCCCGTTGATACACCTAGTTGATGTGACACTATCTTCCCCCTTTTTGTCTCCTCCACAACCACCATTCTATTCCACCTAAAGTGCTATGTCCATGGCTCACGCTCATGTATTGCGTGAAGATTGAAAAAGTTTGAGAACACCAAAAGTATGAAACAATTGCTTGGCTTGTCATCGGGGTTGTGCATGATTTAAATACTTTGTGTGGTGAAGATAGAGCATAGCCAGACTATATGATTTTGTAGGGATAACTTTCTTTGGCCATGTTATTTTGAAGAGACACAATTGCTTAGTTAGTATGCTTGAAGTATTATTATTTCTATGTCAATATTGAACTTTTGTCTTGAATCTTTTGGATTTGAATATTCATACCACAATTAGTAAGAATTACATCAAAATTATGCCAAGTAGCATTCCACATCAAAAATTCTATTTTTAGCATTTACCTACTCGAGGACGAGCAGGAATTAAGCTTGGGGATGCTTGATACGTCTCCAACGTATCTATAATTTTGATTGTTCCATGCTATATTATATTCTGTTTTGGAAATAATTCGGCTTTATTATACACTTTTATATTATTTTTGGGACTAACCTATTAACCGGAGGCCCAGCCCAGAATTGCTGTTTTTTTTGCCTATTTTAGGGTTTCGCAGAAAAAGAAAATCAAACGGAGTCCAAACGGAATGAAACCTTTGGGAACGTGATTTTCAGAACGATCATGATCCAGAGGACTTGGACCCTGCGTCAAGACATCAACCAGGAGGCCATGAGGTAGGGGGCGCGCCTACCCCCCTGGGCACATCCTCCACCCTCGTGGGCCCCCTGTTGCTCCACTGATGTACTCCTTCCTCCTATATATACCTACGTACCCCCAAACTACCAGATACGGAGCCAAAACCCTAATTCCACCGCCGTAACTTTCTGTATCCATGAGATCCCATCTTGGGGCCTTTTCCGGAGCTCCGCCGAAGGGGGCATCGATCACGGAAGGCTTCTACATCAACACCATAGCCTCTCCGATGAAGTGTGAGTAGTTTACCTCAGACCTACGGGTCCATAGTTATTAGCTAGATGGCTTCTGTTCTCTTTTTGGATCTCAATACAAAGTTCTCCCCCTCTTTTGTGGAGATCTATTCGATGTAATATTCTTTTGCGGTGTGTTTGTTGAGACCTATGAATTGTGGCTTTATGATCAAGTTTATCTATGAACAATATTTGAATCTTCTCTGAATTCTTTTATGTATGATTGATTATCTTTACAAGTCTCTTCGAATTATCAGTTTGGTTTGGCCTACTAGATTGATCTTTCTTGCAATGTGAGAAGTGCTTAGCTTTGGGTTCAATCTTGCGGTGTCCTTTCCCAGTGACAGTAGGGGCAGCAAGGCATGTATTGTATTTTTGCCATCGAGGATAACAAGATGGGGTTTATTTCATATCGCATGAGTTTATCCCTCTACATCTTGTCATCTTGCTTAAAGCGTTACTCTATTCTTATGAACTTAATACTCTAGATGCATGCTGGATAGCGGTCGATGTGTGGAGTAATAGTAGTAGATGCAGGCAGGAGTCGGTCTACTTGTCTCGGACATGATGCCTATATACATGATCATACCTAGATATTCTCATAACTATGCTCAATTCTATCAATTGCTCAACAGTAATTTGTTTACCCATCGTGAATACTTATGCTCTTGAGAGAAGCCACTAGTGAAACCTATGGACCCCGGGTCTATCTTCCAACACTTAGTTATTTCCTTTGCCTTTTATTTTACTTTGCATCTTTATCATAATAATACTAAAAAATTATCTTATACTATCTATCAGATCTCACTCTCGTAAGTGACCGTGTAGGGATTGACAACTCCTTATCGCGTTGGTTGCGAGGATTTATTTGTTTGTGTAGGTGCAAGGGACTTGTGCATGGCCTCCTACTGGATTGATACCCTGGTTCTCAGAAACTAAGGGAAATACTTACGCTACTTTGCTACATCGCCCTTTCCTCTTCAAGGGAAAAGCAACGCAAGTGCTCAAGAGGTAGCAGTTTGGCCTACTAGATTGATCTTTCTTGCAATGGGAGAAGTGCTTAGCTTTGGGTTCAATCTTGCGGTGTCCTTTCCCAGTGACAGTGGGGGCATCAAGGCACGTATTGTATTGTTGCCATCGAGGATAACAAGATGGGGTTTATATCATATTGCATGAGTTTATCCCTCTACATCATGTCATCTTGCTTAAAGCGTTACTCTGTTCTCTTGAACTTAATACTCTAGATGCATGCTGGATAGCGATCGATGTGTGGAGTAATAGTAGTAGATACAGGCAGGATTCGGTCTACTTGTCTTGGACGTGATGCCTATATACATGATCATACCTAGATATTCTCATAACTATGCTCAATTCTGTCAATTGCTCAACAGTAATTTGTTCACCCACCGTAATACTTATGCTCTCGAGAGAAGCCTCTAGTGAAACCTATGGCCCCCGGGTCTATTTTCCATCATATTGACCTTCCAATACTTAGTTATTTCCTTTGCCATTTATTTTACTTGCATCTTTATTTCTCTTTATCATAAAAATACCAAAAATATTATCTTATCATATCTATCAGATCTCACTCTCGTAGGTGACCGTGAAGGGATTGACAACCCCTTTATCGCGTTGGTTGCAAGGAGTTTATTTTTTTGTGTAGGTGCGAGGGACTCGTGCGTGACCTCCTACTGGATTGATACCTTGGTTCTCAATAACTGAGGGAAATACTTACGCTGCTCTACTACATCACCCTTTCCTCTTCAAGGGAAAACCAATGCAGTGCTCAAGAGGTAGCAAGAAGGATTTCTAGCGCCGTTGCCGGGGAGTCTACGCAAAAGTCAATATACCAAGTACCCATCACAAACCCTTATCTCCCGCATTACATTATTTGCCATTTGCCTCTCGTTTTCCTCTCCCCCACTTCACCCTTGCCGTTTTATTCGCCCTCTCTCTCTCTCCATCCTCCCTCTCTTTCTCTATTTGCTTCTTTTTGCCCGTTTCTTGTTTGCTTGTGTGTCGGATTGCTTGCTTGTCACGATGGCTCAAGATAATACCAAATTATGTGACTTTACCAATACCAACAACAATGATTTTATTAGCACTCTGATTGCTCCTCCTACCGATGCTGAATCTTGTGAAATTAATGCTGCTTTGCTGAATCTTGTCATGAAAGATCCGTTTGCCGGCCTTCCTAGTGAAGATGTCGCTACCCATCTAAACAACTTCGTTGATTTGTGTGATATGCAAAATAATAAAGATGTGGACAATGATATTGTTAAATTTAAGCTATTTCCTTTTTCGCTTAGAGATCGTGCTAAAGCTTGGTTTTCGTCTTTGCCTAAAAATAGTATTGATTCGTGGAATAAGTGCAAAGATGCTTTTATCTCTAAGTATTTTCCTCGTGCTAAGATCATCTCTCTTAGAAACTATATTATGAATTTTAAGCAAATTGATCATGAACATGTTGCACAAGCTTGGGAGAGGATGAAATTAATGATACGTAATTGCCCTACGCATGGTTTGAATTTGTGGGTGATTATACACATTTTTTATGCCGAACTGAATTTTGCTTCTAGAAATCTTTTAGATTCGGCCGCGGGAGGCACTTTTATGGAAATAATTTTAGGAGAAGCTACTAAACTCTAGATAATATTATGGTTAATTATTCTCAATGGCACACTGAAATATCTACTAATAAGAAAGTGCATGCGACAGAATAAATTAATGTTTTTGAGTGGTAAGATGGATGAACTTATGAAATTATTTGCTAATAAAAGTGTTTCTTCCGATCCTAATGATATGCCTTTGTCTACTTTGATTGAGAATAATAATGAATCTTTGGATGTGAATTTTGTTGGTAGGAATAATTTTGGTAACAACGTATATAGAGGAAACTTTAATCCTAGGCCGTATCCTAGTAATTCCTATAATAATTATGGTAATTCCTACAACAATTCTTATGGAAATTTTAATAAGATACCCTCTAATTTTGAATCTAATATTAAATAATTTATTACGTCGCAAAAGAATTTCAAGGCTTTGATTGAAGAAAAATTGCTTAAGATTGATGAGTTGGCTAGGAACGTTGATAGAATTTCTCTTGATGTTGATTCTTTGAAACTTAGATCTATTCCTCCTAAGCATGATATCAATGAGTCTCTCAAATCCATGAGAATTTCCATTGATGAGTGCAAAGAAAGAACTGCTAGGATGCGTGCTAAGAAAGATTTCTTTATAAAAGCGTGTTCTTCTAGTTTTCATGATAATGAAGATGAAGATCTAAAAGTTATTGATGTGTCCCCAATTAAATCTTTGTTTTGTAATATGAATCTTGAGAATGATGGGACTGACTATGATCCACCTTTACCTAGAAGGCATTCCAAAAATTCGGAGTCTTTAGATCTTGACGCTAAAATTGTTTAAAGTGGGATTTAAGAAGTTAAAACTTTGAATATTAATGAACCCACTAATTTGGATTTCAAGGAATTTAATTATGATAATTGCTCTTTGGTAGATTGTATTTCCTTGTTGCAATCCGTGCTAAATTCTCCTCATGCTTATAGTCAAAATAAAGCCTTTACCAAACATATCGTTGATGCTTTGATGCAATCTTATGAAGAAAAACTTGAGTTGGAAGTTTCTATCCCTAGAAAAATTTATGATGAGTGGTAAACTAGTATTAAAATTAAGATTAAAGATCATGAATGCTATGCTTTGTGTGATTTGGGTGCTAGTGTTTCCACGATTCCTAAGACTTTGTGTGATTTGCTAGGTTTCCGTGATTTTGATGATTGCTCTTTAAACTTGCACCTTGCAAATTCCACTATTAAGAAACCTATGGAAAGAATTATTATGTTCTTATTGTTGCAAATAGGAATTATGTGCCCGTGGATTTTATTGTTCTTGACATAGATTGCAATCCTTCATGTCCTATTATTCTTGGTAGACCTTTCCTTATAACGATTGGTGCAATTATTGATATGAAGGAAGGGAATATTAGATTCCAATTTCCGTTAAGGAAAGGCATGGAACACTTCCATAGAAAGAAAATTAAATTACCTTATGAATCTATTATGAGAGCCACTTATGGATTGCCTTCCAAAGATGGCAATACCTTGATCTATCTTTGCTTTCATGCCTAGCTAGGGCCGTTAAACGATAGCGTTTGTTGGGAGGCAACCCAATTTTATTTTTATTCCTTGGTTTTTGATCCTGTTTAGTAATAAATAATTTATCTAGCCTATGTTTTGGTTGTGTTTTTTTTGTTGAATTCGTGTTTGTGCCAAGTAGAACCGTTGGGAAGACTTGGGGAAAGTCTTTTTAATCTTGCTGTAAAAAACAGAAACTTTCGCGCTCACGAGAACTGCTGCCATTTTTATTTGGAAAGTGCTATTTAGTTAATTATTTTTGAATATGATTAATAGATAAATTCATCACGTCCATAAATTTATTTTAGAATTTTTGGGGTTCCAGATCTTGCGTTAGATACAGATTACTACAGACTGTTCTGTTTTTGACAGATTCTGTTTTCCGTGTGTTGTTTGCTTATTTTGATGAATCTATGGCTAGTAAAATAGTTTATAAACCATAGAGAAGTTGGAATACAGTATTTTTAACACCAATATAAATAAATAATGAGTTCATTACAGTACCTTGTAGTGGTGTTTTGTTTTCTTTCGCTAACGGAGCTCACGAGATTTTCTAAGTTTTGTGTTGTGAAGTTTTCAAGTTTTGGGTAAAGATTTGATGGATTATGGAACAAGGAGTGGCAAGAGCTTAAGCTTGGGGATGCCCATGGCACCCCCAAGATAATATAAGGACACCTAAAAGCCAAAGCTTGGGGATGCCCCGGAAGGCATCCCCTCTTTCGTCTACTTCTATCGGTAACTTTACTTGGAGCTATATTTTTATTCACCACATGATATGTGTTTTTCTTGGAGCGTCTTGTATTATTTGAGTCTTTATTTGTTAGTTTTCCACAATCATCCTTGCTGCACACACCTTTTTGAGAGAGACACTCATGATTCGGAAATTGTTAGAATACTCTATGTGCTACACTTATATCTTTTGAGTTATATAGTTTTTGCTCTAGTGCTTCACTTATATCTTTTAGAGCACGTTGGTGGATTTGTTTTATAGAAACCATTGTTATCTCATGCTTCACTTAGATTATTTTGAGATTCCTACAAAACAGCGTGGTAAATTCCTTTAATCATGTTAGGCATTCAAGATTAATAATAAAATTTTCTTATGAGTGTGTTGAATACTATGAGAAGTTTGAAACTTGATAATTGTTTTGAGATATGGAGATGGTGATATTAGAGTCGTGCTAGTTGAGTAGTTGTGAATTTGATAAATGCTTGTGTTTAAGTTTGTGATTCCCGTAGCATACACGTATGGTGAACCGTTATGTTAAGAAGTCGGAGCATGATGTATTTATTGATTGTCCTTCTTATGAGTGGCGGTCGGGGGCGAGCGATGGTCTTTTCCTACCAATCTATCCCCCTAGGAGCATGCTCGTAATACTTTGCTTGATAACTTGTAGATTTTTGCAATAAGTATATGAGTTCTTTATGAATAATGTTGAGTCCATGGATTATACGCACTCTCACCCTTCCACCATTGCTAGCCTCTCTAATATCGCGCACCTTTCGCCGGTATCAGACACCCACCATATACCTTCCTCAAAACAGCCACCATACCTACCTATCATGGAATTTCCATAGCCATCCCGAGATATATTGCCATGCAACTTACCACCGTTCCGTTTATTATGACACACTCCATCATTGTCATATTGCTTCGCATGATCATGTAGTTGACATTGTCTTTGTGGCAAAGCCACCGTTCATAATTCTTTCATACATGTCACTCCTGATTCGTTGCATATCCTGGTACACTGCCGGAGGCATTCACATAGAGTCATATTTTGTTCTATGTATTGAGTTGTAATTGTTGAGTTGTAAGTAAATAAAAAGGTGTGATGATAATCAGTTTTAGAGCATTGTCCCAAGTGAGGAAAGGATGATGGAGACTATGATTCCCCCACAAGTCGGAATGAGACTCTGGACTATAAAAAAAGAGGCCAAAAAGAAAGAAAGAGAAAAGGCCCAAATAAAAAATGAGACAAAAAGAGAGAAGGGACAATGCTACTATCCTTTAACCACACTTGTGCTTCAAAGTAGCACCATGATCTTCATGATGGGGAGTCTCTTATGCTATCACTTTCATATACTATTGAGAATTTTTCACTATAGAACTTGGCTTGTATATTCCAACGATGGGCTTCCTCAAAATGCCCTAGGTCTTCATGAGCAAGCAAGTTGGATGCACACCCACTTAGTTAATTTTTGTTTAGCTTTCATATACTTATAGCTCTAGTGCATCCGTTGCATCGCAATCCCTACTCACTCACATTGATATCTATTGATGGGCATCTCCATAGCCAGTTGATACGCCTAGTTGATGTGAGACTATCTTCTCCCTTTTTGTCTTCTCCACAACCACCATTCTATTCCACCTATAGTGCTATGTCCATGGCTCACGCTCATGTATTGTGTGAAGATTGAAAAAGTTTGAGAACACTAAAAGTATGAAACAATTGCTTGGCTTGTCATCGGGGTTGTGCATGATTTAAATACTTTGTGTGGTGAAGATGGAGCATAGCTAGACTATATGATTTTGTAGGGATAACTTTCTTTGGCCATGTTATTTTGAAGAGACATAATTGCTTAGTTAGTGTGCTTGAAGTATTATTATTTCTATGTCAATATTAAACTTTTGTCTTGAATCTTTCGGATCTGAATATTCATACCACAATTAAGAGAATTACATTGAAATTATGCCAAGTAGCATTCCACATCAATAATTCTGTTTTTATCATTTACCTACTCGAGGACGAGCAGGAATTAAGCTTGGGGATGCTTGATACGTCTCCAACGTATCTACAATTTTTTATTGTTCCATGCTATATTATATCCTGTTTTGGACATTATTGGGCTTTATTATACACTTTTATATTATTTTTGGGACTAACCTATTAACCGGAGGCCCAGCCCAGAATTGCTGTTTTTTGCCTATTTTAGGGTTTCACAGAAAAAGAATATCAAACGGAGTCCAAACGGAATGAAACCTTCGGGAACGTGATTTTCGGAATGAACATGATCCAGAGGACTTGGACCCTACGTCAGGCAATCAACGAGGAAGGCATGAGGTAGGGTGCGCGCCTACCCCCCCCCCCCCCAGGCGCGCCCTCCACCCTCGTGGGGCCCATGTTGCTCCACCGACATACTTTTTCCTCCTATATATACCTATTGTTGGGTAACGTAGTAATTTCAAAAAAAATTCCTATTCACACGCAAGATCATGGTGATGCATAGCAACGAGAGGGGAGAGTGTTGTCTACGTACCCTCGTAGACCGACAGCGGAAGCGTTATGACAACGCGGTTGATGTAGTCGTACGTCTTCACGGCCCGACCGATCAAGCACCGAAACTACGGCACCTCCGAGTTCTAGCACACATTCAGCTCGATGATGATCCCCGGACTCCGATCCAGCAAAGTGTCGGGGAAGAGTTCCGTCAGCACGACGGCGTGGTGACGATCTTGATGCTCTACCGTCGCAGGGCTTCTCCTAAGCACCGCTACAATATTATTGAGGATTATGGTGGAAGGGGGCACCGCACACGGCTAAGAAAACGATCACGTGCATCAACTTGTGTGTCTATGGGGTGCCCCCTGCCCCCGTATATAAAGGAGTGGAGGAGGGGAGGGCCGGTCCTCTCTATGGCGCGCCCTAGGGGAGTCCTACTCCCACCGGGAGTAGGATTCCCCCTTTCCTAGTCCAACTAGGAGTCCTTCCATGTAGTAGGAGTAGGAGACAAGGAAGGGGAAGAGGGAAGATAAGGAAGGAGGGGGCGCCGCCCCTCCCCCTAAAGCCCAATAAGGCCCATATACTTCTTCCCCCGTATTCCCGTAACTCCCGGTACTCCGAAAAATACCCAAACCACTCGGAACCTTTCCGATGTCCGAATATAGTCGTCCAATATATCGATCTTTACGTCTCGACAATTTCGAGACTCCTCGTCATGTCCCCGATCTCATCCGGGACTCCGAGCTCCTTCGGTACATCAAAACTCGTAAACTCATAATATAACTGTCATCGAAACCTTAAGCGTGCGGACCCTACGGGTTCGAGAACAATATAGACATGACCGAGACACGTCTCCGGTCAATAACCAATAGCGGAACCTGGATGCTCATATTGGCTCCTACATATTCTACGAAGATCTTTATCGGTCAGACCGCATAACAACATACGTTGTTCCCTTTGTCATCGGTATGTTACTTGCCCGAGATTCGATCGTTGGTATCTCAATACCTAGTTCAATCTCGTTACCGGCAAGTCTCTTTACTCGTTCCGTAATACATCATCTTGCAACTAACTCATTAGTTGCAATGCTTGCAAGGCTTATTTGATGTGCATTACCAATAGGGCCCAGAGATACCTCTCCGACAATTGGAGTGACAAATCCTAATCTCGAAATACGCCAACCCAACATGTACCTTTGGAGACACCTGTAGAGCTCCTTTATAATCACCCAGTTACGTTGTGATGTTTGGTAGCACACAAAGTGTTCCTCCGGCAAACGAGAGTTGCATAATCTCATAGTCATAGGAACATGTATAAGTCATGAAGAAAGCAATAGCAACATACTAAACGATCGGGTGCTAAGCTAATGGAATGGGTCATGTCAATCACATCATTCTCCTAATGATGTGATCCCGTTAATCAAATGACAACTCATGTCTATGGTTAGGAAACATAACCATCTTTAATCAACGAGCTAGTCAAGTAGAGGCATACTAGTGACACTCTGTTTGTCTATGTATTCACACATGTATTATGTTTCCGGTTAATACAATTCTAGCATGAATAATAAACATTTATCATGATATAAGGAAATATATAATAACTTTATTATTGCCTCTAGGGCATATTTCCTTCACCTACGTACCCCCAAACTACCAGATATGGAGCCAAAACCCTAATTCACTGCCGTAACTTTCAGTATCCACGAGATCCCATCTTGGGGCCTTTTCCGGAGCTTCGTCGGAGGGGGTATCGATCACGGAGGGCTCCTACATCGACACCATAGCCTCTTCGATGAAGTGTGAGTAGTTTACTTCAGACCTACGGGTCCATAGTTATTAGCTAGATGGCTTGTTCTCTCTATTTGGATCTCAATACAAAGTTCTCCCCCTCTCCTGTGGAGATCTATTCGATGTAATCTTCTTTTGACGTGTTTGTTGAGACCGATGAATTGTGGGTTTATGATCAAGTTTATCTATGAACAATATTTGAATCATCTCTGAATTCTTTTATGTATGATTGGTTATCTTTGCAAGTCTCTTCGAATTATCAGTTTGGTTTGGCCTACTCGATTGATCTTTCTTGCAATGTGAGAAGTGCTTAGCTTTAGCACTAGAGTCAATAATCTAGTTCACGTTGCCATGTGATTCAACACTAATAGTTCACATCACCATGTGATTAACACCCATAGTTCACATCGTCATGTGACCTACACCCAAAGGGTTTACTAGAGTCAATAATCTAGTTCACGTCGCTATGTGATTAACACCCAAAGAGTACTGAGGTGTGATCATGTTTTGCTTGTGAGATAAGTTTAGTCAATGGGTCTGCCACATTCAGATCCGTAAGTATTTTGCAAATTTGTATGTCAACAATGCTCTGCATGGAGCTACTCTAACTAATTGCTCCCACTTTAAATATGCATCCAGATTGAGACTTAGAATCATCTGGATCAGTGTCAAAGTTTGCATCGACGTAACCCTTTACGACGAACCTTTTGTCACCTCCATAATCGAGAAACATATCCTTATTCCACTAAGGATAATTTTGACCGTTGTCCAGTGATCTACTCCTAGATCACTATTGTACTCCCTTGCCAACATCAGTGTAGGGTATACAATAGATCTGGTACACAGCATGGCATACTTTATAGAACCTATGGCTGAGGCATAGGGAATGACTTTCATTCTCTTTCTATCTTCTGCCATGGTCGGGTTTTGAGTCTTACTCAATTTCACACCTTGTAACACATCCAAGAACTCTTTCTTTGACTGTTCCATTTTTGAACTACTTCAAAATATTGTCAAGGTATGTACTCATTGAAAAAACTTATCAAGCGTCTTGATCTATCTCTATAGATCTTGATGCTTAATATGTAAGCAGCTTCACTGAGGTCTTTCTTGGAAAAACTTCTTCAAAACACTCCTTTATGCTTTGCAGAATAATTCCACATTATTTCCGATCAACAATATGTCATTCACATATACTTATCAGAAATGCTATAGTGCTCCCACTCACTTTCTTGTAAATACAGGCTTCACCGCAAGTCTGTATAAAACTATATGCTTTGATCATCTCATCAAAGCGCATATTCCAACTCCGAGATGCTTGCACCAGTCCATAGATGGATCGCTGGAGCTTGCACATTTTGTTAGCACCTTTAGGATTGACAAAACCTTCTGGTTGTATCATATACAACTCTTCTTTAATAAATCCATTAAGGAATGCAGTTTTGTTTATCCATTTGCCAGATTTCATAAAATGCGGCAATTGCTAACATGATTCGGATAGACTTAAGCATAGATACGAGTGAGAAACTCTCATCGTAGTCAACACCTTGAACTTGTCAAAAACCTTTTTGCGACAATTCTAGCTTTATAGATAGTAACACCACTATCAGCGTCCGTCTTCCTCTTGAAGATCCATTTAATCTCAACGGATCGCCGATCATTGCGCAAGTCAATCAAAGTCCATACTTTGTTCTCATAAATGGATCTCATCTCAGATTTCATGGCCTCAAGCCATTTCGCGGAATCTGGGCTCATCATCGCTTCCTCATAGTTCGTAGGCTCGTCATGGTCAAGTAACATGACCTCCAGAACTGGATTACCGTACCACTCTGGTGCGGATCTCACTCTGGTTTACCTATGAGGTTCAGTAGTAACTTGATCTGAAGTTACATGATCATCATCATTAGCTTCCTCACTAATCGGTCTAGTAGTCACAGGAACAGATTTCTGTGATGAACTACTTTCCAATAAGGGAGCAGGTACAGTTACCTCATCAAGTTCTACTTTCCTCCCACTCACTTCTTTCGAGAGAAACTCCTTCTCTAGAAAGGATCCATTCTCAGCAATGAATAACTTGCCTTCGGATCTGTGATAGAAGGTGTACCCAACAGTCTCCTTTGGGTATCCTATGAAGACATATTTCTCCGATTTGGGTTTGAGCTTATCAGGATGAAACTTTTTCATATAAGCATCACAACCCCAAACTTTAAGAAATGACAACTTTGGTTTCTTGCCAAACCACAGTTCAGATTGTGTCGTCTCAACGGACTTAGATGGTGACTTAGATGGTGCCCTTTTAAACGTGAATGCAGCTGTCTTTCATGCATAACCCCAAAACGATGTTGGTAAATCTGTAAGAAACATCATAGATTGCACTATATCCAATAAAGTACGGTTATGACGTTCAGACACACCATTATGCTGTGGTGTTCCAGGTGGCACGAATTTGTGAAACTATTCCACATAGTTTTAATTGAAGACCAAACTCGTAACTCAAATATTTGTCTCTGCGATCAGATCGTAGAAACCATATTTTTCTTTTTACGATGATTTTCCACTTCACTCTGAAATTCTTTGAACTTTTCAAATGTTTCAGACTTATGTTTCATCAAGTAGATATACCCATATCTGCTCAAATCATGTGTGAAGGTCAGAAAATAACGATACCCGCCATGAGCTTCAACACTCATCGGATCGCATACATCAGTATGTATTATTTCCAATAAGTCCGTTGCTCGCTCCATTGTTCCGGAGAACGGAGTCTTTAGTTATCTTGCCCATAAGGCATGGTTCGCAAGCACCAAGTGATTCATAATCAAGTGATTCCAAAATCCCATCAGCATGGAGTTTCTTCATGCGCTTTACACCAATATGACCTAAACGGCAGTGCCACAAATAAGTTGCACTATCATTATTAACTTCACATCTTTTGGTTTCAATATTATGAATATGTGTATCACTACGATCGAGATCCAATGAACTATTTTCATTGGCTGTGTAACCATATAAGGTTTTATTCATGTAAACAGAACAACAATTTATTCTCTTACTTAAATGAATAACCGTATTACAATAAACATGATCAAATCATATTCATGCTCAACGCAAACACAAAATAACACTTATTTAGGTTCAACATTAATCCTGAAAGTATAGGGAGTGTGCGATGATGATCATATCAATCTTGGAACCACTTCCAACACACATCGTCACTTCACCCTTAACTAGTCTCTGTTTATTCTGCAACTCCAGTTTCGAGTTACTAATCTTAGCAACTGAACTAGTATCAAATACTGAGGGGTTGCTATAAACACTAGTAAAGTACACATCAATAACATGTATATCAAATATACTTATGTTCACTTTGCCATCCTTCTTATCCGCCAATCATTTGGGGTAGTTCCGCTTCCAGTGACCAATCCCTTTGTAGTAGAAGCACTTAGTCTCAGGCTTAGGACCAGACTTGGTCTTCTTCACTTGAGCAGCAACTTGCTTGCTGTTTTTCTTAAAGTTCCCCTTTTTCCCTTTTCCCTTTTCCCTTTTCTTGAAACTAGTGATCTTGTCAACCATCAACACTTGATGTTTTTCTCGATTTCTACCTTCATCGATTTCATCATCATGAAAAGCTCGGGAGTCATTTTCGTCATCCCTTGCATACTATAGTTCATCACGAAGTTCTACTAACTTGGTGATGGTGACTAGAGAATTCTGTCAATCACTATTTTATCTGGAAGATTAACTCCCACTTGATTCAAGCAATTGTAGTACCCAAACAATCTGAGCACATGCTCACTAGTTGAGCGATTCTCCTCCATCTTTTAGCTATAGAACTTGTTGGAGACTTCATATCTCTCAACTCGGGTATTTGCTTGAAATATTAACTTCAACTCCTGGAACATCTGATATGGTCCATGACGTTCAAAACGTGTTTGAAGTCCCGATTCTAAGCCGTTAAGCATGGTGCACTAAACTATCAAGTAGTCATCATATTGAGCTAGCCAAACGTTCATAATGTCTGCATCTGCTCCTGCAATAGGTCTGTCACCTAGCGGTGCATTAAGGACATAATTCTTCTATGCAGCAATGAGGATAAACCTCAGATCACGGATCCAATCATTGCTACTAATATCTTTCAACATAATTTTTCTCTAGGAACATAATAAACTGGGAGCAACATCGCGAGCTATTGATCTACAACATAGATATGCTAATACTACCAGGACTAAGTTCATGATAAATTAAAGTTCAATTAATCATATTACTTAAGAACTCCCACTTAGAAAGACATCCCTCTAATCTTCTAAGTGATCACGTGATCCATATCAACTAAACCATGTCCGATCATCACGTGAGATGGAGTAGTTTCAATGGTGAACATCACTTTGTTGATCATATCTACTATATGATTCACGCTCGACCTTTCGATCTCCGTGTTCCGAGGACATATCTGTATATGCTTGGCTCGTCAAGTATAACCTGAGTATTCCACGTGTGCAACTGTTTTGCACCCGTTGTATTTGAACGTAGAGCCTATCACACCCGATCATCACGTGGTGTCTCAGCACGAAGAACTTTCGCAATGGTGCATACTCAGGGAGAACACTTCTTGATAATTAGTGAGAGATCATCTTAAAATGCTACCGTCAAACTAAGCAAAATAAGATGTATAAAAAAATAAACATCATATGCAATCAAAATATGTGACATGATATGGCCATCATCATCTTGCGCCTTTGATCTCCATCTCCAAAGCACTGTCATGATCTCTATCGTCACTGGCATGACACCATGATCTTCATCATCTTGATCTATATCAATGTGTCGTCACGTGGACGTCTCACCAACTATTGCTCTTGCAACTATTGCTATCGCATAGCGATAAAGTAAAGCAATTATTTGGCGCTTGCATCTTATGCAATAAAGAGACGACCATAAGGCTTCTCCCAGTAGCCGATAGCTTCAACAAAACATGATCATCTTATACAAAAACTTATAACTCATCACGTCTTGACCATATCACATCACAACATGCCTTGCAAAAACAAGTTAGACGTCCTCTACTTTGTTGTTGCAAGTTTTACGTGGCTGCTACGGGCTTAGCAAGAACCAATCTTACCTACGCATCAAAACCACAACGATAGTTTGTCAAGTTGGTGCTGTTTTAACCTTTGCAAGGACCGGGCGTAGCCACACTCGGTTCGGCTAAAGTTGGAAAACTGACACCCGCCAGCCACCTGTGTGCAAAGCACGTCGGTAGAACCAGTCTCGCGTAAGCGTATGCGTAATGTTGGTCCGGGCTGCTTCATCCAACAATACCGCCGAACCAAAGTATGACATGCTGGTAAGCAGTATGACTTATATCGCCCACAAATCACTCGTGTTCTACTCGTGCAAAACATCAACGCATAAAACCTGGCTCGGATGCCACTGTTGGGTAACGTAGTAATTTCAAAAAAAAATCCAACGCACACGCAAGATCATGGTGATGCGTAGCAACGAGAGGGGAGAGTGTTGTCTACGTACCCTCGTAGACCGACAGCGGAAGCGTTATGACAACGCGGTTGATGTAGTCGTACGTCTTCACGGCCCGACCGATCAAGCACCGAAACTACGGCACCTCCGAGTTCTAGCACACGTTCAGCTCGATGACGATCCCCGGACTCCGATCCAGCAAAGTGTCGGGGAAGAGTTCTATCAGCACGACGGCGTGGTGACGATCTTGATGCTCTACCGTCGCAGGGCTTCGCCTAAGCACCGCTACAATATTATCGAGGATTATGGTGGAAGGGGGCACCGCACACGGCTAAGAAAACGATCACATGGATCAACTTGTGTGTCTATGGGGTGCCCCCTTCCCCCGTATATAAAGGAGTGGAGGAGGGGAGGGCCGGTCCTCTCTATGGCGCGCCCTAGGGGAGTCCTACTCCGAGTAGGATTCCGCCTTTCCTAGTCCAACTAGGAGTCCTTCCATGTAGTAGGAGTAGGAGACAAGGAAGGGGAAGAGGGAAGAGAAGGAAGGAGGGGGCGCCGCCCCTCCCCCTAAAGCTCAATAAGGCCCATATACTTCTTCCCCCGTATTCCCGTAACTCCTGGTACTCCGAAAAATACCCAAACCACTCGGAACCTTTCCGATGTCCGAATATAGTCGTCCAATATATCGATCTTTACGTCTCGACAATTTCGAGACTCCTCGTCATGTCCCCGATCTCATCCGGGACTCCGAACTCCTTCGGTACATCAAAACTCATAAACTCATAATATAACTGTCATCAAAACCTTAAGCGTGCGGACCCTACGGGTTCGAGAACAATGTAGACATGACCGAGACACGTCTCCGGTCAATAACCAATAGCGGAACCTGGATGCTCATATTGGCTCCTACATATTCTACGAAGATCTTTATCGGTCAGACCGCATAACAATACACGTTGTTCCCTTTGTCATCGGTATGTTACTTGCCCGAGATTCGATCGTCGGTATCTCAATACCTAGTTCAATCTCGTTACCGGCAAGTCTCTTTACTCGTTCCGTAATACATCATCTTGCAACTAACTCATTAGCTGCAATGCTTGCAAGGCTTATTTGATGTGCATTACCGAGAGGGCCCAGAGATACCTCTCCGACAATTGGAGTGACAAATCCTAATCTCGAAATACGCTAACCCAACATGTACCTTTGGAGACACCTGTAGAGCTCCTTTATAATCACCCAGTTACGTTGTGACGTTTGGTAGCACACAAAGTGTTCCTCCGGCAAACGAGAGTTGCATAATCTCATAGTCATAGGAACATGTATAAGTCATGAAGAAAGCAATAGCAACATACTAAACGATCGGGTGCTAAGCTAATGGAATGGGTCATGTCAATCACATCATTCTCCTAATGATGTGATCCCGTTAATCAAATGACAACTCATGTCTATGGTTAGGAAACATAACCATCTTTAATCAACGAGCTAGTCAAGTAGAGGCATACTAGTGACACTCTGTTTGTCTATGTATTCACACATGTATTATGTTTCCGGTTAATACAATTCTAGCATGAATAATAAACATTTATCATGATATAAGGAAATATATAATAACTTTATTATTGCCTCTAGGGCATATTTCCTTCACCTACGTACCCCCAAACTACCACATATGGAGCCAAAACCCTAATTCCACTGCCGTAACTTTCAGTATCCACGAGATCCCATCTTGGGGCCTTTTCCGGAGCTTCGCCGGAGGGGGTATTGATCACGGAGGGCTTCTACATCGACACCATAGCCTATCTGATGAAGTGTGAGTAGTTTACTTCAGACCTATGGGTCCATAGTTATTAGCTAGATGGCTTCTTCTCTCTTTTTGGATCTCAATACAAAGTTCTCCCCCTCTCTTGTGGAGATCTATTCGATGTAATCTTCTTTTGCGGCGTGTTTGTTGAGACCGATGAATTGTGGGTTTATGATCAAGTTTATCTATGAACAATATTTGAATCATCTCTGAATTCTTTTATGTATGATTGGTTATCTTTGCAAGTCTCTTCGAATTATCAGTTTGGTTTGGCCTACTAGATTGATCTTTCTTGCAATGTGAGAAGTGCTTAGCTTTGGGTTCAATCTAGATGCATGCTGGATAGCGGTCGATGTGTGGAATAATAGTAGTAGATGCAGGCATTAGTCGGTCTACTTGTCTTGGACGTGATGCCTATATACATGATCATACCTAGATATTCTCATAACTATGCTCAATTCCGTCAATTGCTCAACAGTAATTTGTTCACCCACCGTAATACTTATGCTCTCGAGAGAAGCCTCTAGTGAAACCTATGGCCCCCGGGTCTATGTTCCATCATATTAATCTTCCAATACTTAGTTATTTCCTTTGCCATTTATTTTACTTGCATCTTTATTTCTCTTTATCATAAAAATACCAAAAATATTATCTTATCGTATCTATCAGATCTCACTCTCGTAGGTGACCGTGAAGGGATTGACAACCCCTTTATCGTGTTGGTTGCAAGGAGTTTATTTGTCTATGTAGGCGCGAGGGACTTGTGCGTGGCCTCCTACTGGATTGATACCTTGGTTCTCAAAAACTGAGGGAAATACTTACGCTGCTCTACTGCATCACCCTTTCCTCTTCAAGGGAAAACCAACGCAGTGCTCAAGAGGTAGCAGGCGCGCCCTCCACCCTCGTGGAGCCCCCGTGTCCTTCCCGGACTGCTTCTTATTTTTCTATTTTTCTAAATATTCCAAAACGGAGAAAAATTGCCATTAGAACTGTTTTGGAGTCGGTTTACTTACCGTACCACATACCTATTCCTTTTCGGAGTCTGAAACGTCACGAAAAGTGTCCCTTATGTATTCCTCCGGGGTTACGGTTTCAATAACATTGGTTTCAACATTTATAATATTACCTAAGATATAATGTTTGATTCTTTGACCGTTCACCACCTTCGGATTTGTGCCTTTGAAGTTGTTGATTTTTATGGCACCGGAACAATAGACCTCCTCGATAACGTAAGGACCTTCCCATTTAGGGAGAAGTTTTCCTGCAAAAAATCTTAAACGAGAGTTGTATAGCAATACATAATCACCTACATTAAACTCACACTTTTGTATCCTTTTGTCATGCCATCTTTTAACTTTTTCTTTAAACAATTTGGCATTCTCATAGGCTTGGGTTCTCCATTCATCAAGTGAGCTGATGTCAAATAACCTCTTCTCACCGGCAAGTTTGAAATCATAGTTGAGCTCTTTAATAGCCCAATATGCCTTATGTTCTAGTTCGAGACGTAAGTGACATGCTTTTCCATAAACCATTTTATATGGAGACATACCCATAGGATTTTTATATGCACTTCTATAGGCCCATAATGCATCATCAAGTTTCTTGGACTAATTCTTTCTAGATTTATTAACGGTCTTTTGCAAAATTAATTTGAGTTCTCTATTACTCAATTCTACTTGACCACTAGACTGTGGGTGATAAGGAGATGCAATTCTATGATTAACATCATACTTAGCAAGAATTTTACAGAAAGCACCATGAATAAAATGTGAACCACCATCAGTCATTAAATATCTAGGGACCCCAAACCTCGGAAAAATAACTTCTTTAAGCATCTTAATAGAGGTGTTATGATCAGCACTACTAGTTGGAATAGCTTCTACCCACTTAGTAACATAATCAACAACAACTAAAGTATGTGTATATCCATGAGAGGCAGGAAAAGGTCCCATATAATCAAAGCCCCAAACATCAAACGGTTCAATAACAAGTGAATAATTCATAGGCATTTCTTGACGTCTACTAATATTACCAATTCTTTGACATTCATCACAAGATAAGACAAACTTACGGGCATCCTTGAAGAGAGTAGGCCAATAAAAACCGGATTGCAAGACCTTATGTGCAGTTCTATCTCCAGCATGGTGTCCTCCATAATCTTCGGAGTGACACTTGCGCAGGATCTGTTCCTGTTCATGCTCAGGTACACAACGTCTAATAACACCATCTACTCCTTCTTTATAGAGATGTGGGTCATCCCAAAAGTAATGTCTTAAATCATAGAAAAACCTTTTCTTTTGCTGGTATGTGAAACTAGGTGGTATAAATTTAGCAACAATGTAATTAGCATAATCAGCATACCATGGAGCAGTATGAGAAGCATTTATGACATTTAATTGTTCATTTAGAAAGCTATCATCAATAGGTAGTGGGTTATCAAGAACATTTTCTAACCTAGACAAGTTATCTGCAACGGGGTTCTCAGCTCCCTTTCTATCAATAATATGCAAATCAAATTCTTGTGGAAAAAGAACCCATCTAATAAGTCTAGGTTTAGCATCTTTCTTTTCCATAAGATATTTAATAGCAGCATGATCAGTGTGAATAGTTACTTTAGAATCAACAATATAAGGTCTTAACTTATCACAAGCAAATACAACTGCTAAAAATTCTTTTTCAGTAGTGGCATAATTTCTCTGGGCATTGTCTAGAGTTTTACTAGCATATTGAATAACATTTAATTTATTATTAACTCTTTGCCCTAGAACAACACCTACAGCATAATCACTAGCATCACACATAATTTCAAAAGGTAAATTCCAATCAGGTGGCTGAACAATAGTTGCAGAGATCAATGCTTTCTTAATTATTTCAAATGCTTCTGCACAATCATCATCAAATACGAATGGTATATCTTTTTGTAATAAATTAGTCAGAGGCTGAGAAATTTTTGAGAAGTCCTTAATGAACCTCCTATAAAAGCTGGCATGGCCAAGGAAACATCTTATACCTTTGAAGTCCTTGGGACACGGCATCTTTTCAATAGCATCAACTTTAGCTTTATCAACTTCAATGCCCCTTTCAGAAATTTTACGCCCCAAGACAATACCTTCATTAACCATAAAGTGGCACTTCTCCCAATACAAGACAAGGTTAGTTTCTTCACATCTCTACAAAACTCGATCAAGATTGCTTAAGCAATAATCAAAAGAGGATCCATAAACGGAGAAATCGTCCATGAAAACCTCACAAATCTTTTCACAAAAGTCAAAGAATATAGCCATGATGCATCTTTGAAAGGTAGCAGGTGCATTACATAAACCAAAAAGCATACGTCTATAAGAAAAAGTACCAAAAGGGCAAGTAAAAGTGGTCCTTGATTGATCATCAGCTGACACAGGTATTTGAGAGAAACCAGAATAACCATCTAGAAAGCAAAAATGTGTATGTTTGGATAATCTTTCTAGCATTTGATCAATGAAAGGTAAGGGGTAATGATCTTTTTTAGTAGCCTTATTTAATTTGCGGAAATCAATTACCATCCTATAACCTGTAATAATTCTTTGCGGAATTAATTCATCTTTATCATTAGGAACGACAACAATACCTCCCTTCTTAGGAACACAATGGACATGACTTTCCCACTGACTATCAGCAACGGGATAAATTATACATGCCTCAAGGACCTTTAGTATTTCTTTTCTTACCACTTCTTTCATCTTAGGATTCAGCCGTCATTGATGATCAATAACTGGTTTGGCATCTTTCTCCAAATTTATTTTGTGTTGACATAGAGTGGGACTAATGCCCTTAAGATCATCAAGAGTATATCCAATAGCAGCACGATGCTTCTTCAGAGTTTTCAATAGTTTTTCTTCCTCCTTCTCTGAAAGGTTAGCACTAATAATAACAGGATATATCTTATTTTCATCAAGATAAGCATATTTAAGAGTATCAGGCAATGGTTTAAGCTCAAACATGGGATCACCCTTGGGTGGAGGAGGATCCCCTAAGATTTCAATAGACAAGCTGTGTTTTAGAATAGGCCCCTGTTTAAAGAACACTTCATCTATTTCCCTTCTTTCATTCATAAACATATCATTTTCATGGTCTAGGAAATATTGTTCTAAAGGATCACTAGGAGGTACGGCAATAGAAGCAAGACCAATAATTTCATCTTTACTAGGCAGTTCCTCTTCACGGTGTTGTCTACGAAATTTAGAGAAGTTGAACTTATGATACATATCACCTAAACCAATAGTAACAACATCCTTTTCGCAGTCTATCCTAGCATTAACAGTGTTTAAGAAGGGTCTACCAAATATAATGGGACAAAAGCTATCTTGTGGGGAACCAAGAACAAGAAAATCAGCAGGATATTTAGTTTCCCCACACAAGACTTCAACATCTCTAACAATCCCGATTTGTGAAATAGTATCTCTATTGGCAAGTTTAATTGTGACATCAATATCTTCTAACTCAGCGGGTGCAATATCATGCATAATATCTTTGTATATGTCAATAGGTATTGCACTAGCACTAGCACCCATATCACACAAGCCATGATAACAATGATCTCCTATTTTAACAGAAATAACAGGCATGCCTACCACAGGTCTATGTTTATCTTTAGCAAAAGGTTTAGCAATTCTAGCAGTTTCATCACAGAAATAAATAACATGCACATCAATATTATCAGCCAAGAGATCCTTAACAATAGCAATATTAGGTTCAACTTTAACTTGCTCAGGAGGTGTATAGGTTCTAATATTGCTTTTACGAACCACAGTTGAAGCTTTAACATGATCTTTTATCCTAACAGGAAAAGGTGGTTTCTCAACATAAGTAGTAGGAATAATAGGATTGATGACCCACAAGTATAGGAGATCTATTGTAGTCCTTTCGATAAGTAAGAGTGTCGAACCCAATGAGGAGCAGAAGGAAATGATAAGCGGTTTCCAGCAAGGTATTTTATGCAAGTACTGAAATAAGTGGTAACAGATAGTTTTGTGATAAGATAATTTGTAACGAGCAGCAAGTAACAAAAGTAAATAAGGTGCAGCAAGGTGGCCCAATCCTTTTTGTAGCAAAGGACAAGCCTGGATAAACTCTTATATGATGTAAAGCGCTCTCGAGGACACATGGGAATATCGTCAAGCTACTTTTCATCACGTTCATATGATTCCCGTTTGGTACTTTGATAATTTGGTATGTGGGTGGACCGGTGCTTAGGTACTCTCCTTACTTGGACAAGCATCCCACTTATGATTAACCTCTATTGCAAGCATCCGCAAATACAACAAAAGTATTAAGGTAAACCTAACCATAGCATGAAACATATGGATCCAAATCAGCCCCTTACGAAGCAACGCATAAACTAGGATTTAAGCTTCTGTCACTCTAGCAACCCATCATCTACTTATTACTTCCCAATGTCTTC
Organism: Triticum urartu; assembly: GCF_003073215.2. NCBI lineage: Eukaryota > Viridiplantae > Streptophyta > Magnoliopsida > Poales > Poaceae > Triticum > Triticum urartu. The sequence continues at coordinate 628,618,041 of NC_053024.1, read as the reverse complement.
CTCTAGGCCCAAATAATGGTGAAGTGGCATGTAGTCGACGTTCACATAACACCATTAGAGGAGAGACAACATATATCTCATCAAAATATCAAACGAATACCAAATTCACATGACTACTAATAGCAAGACTTCTCCCATGTCCTCAGGAACAAAAGTAACTACTCACAAAGCATAAACATGTTCATAATCAGAGGGGTATTAATATGCATACAGGATCTGAACATATGATCTTCCACCAATTAAACCAACTAGCATCAACTACAAGGAGTAATTAACACTACTAGCAACCTACTAGCACCAATCCCGGACTTGGAGACAAGAATTGGATACAAGAGTTGAACTAGGGTTTTGAGATGAGATGGTGCCGATGAAGATGTTGATGGAGATTGCCCTCTCCCGATGAGAGGAGCGTTGGTGATGACGATGGCGATGATTTCCCCCTCCGGGAAGGAAGTTTCCCCGGCAGAACAGCTCCGCCAGAGCCCTAGATTGGTTCCGCCAAGGTTCCGCCTCGTGGCGGCAGAGTTTCGTCCAAGAAGATGGCTTTTCATTTTTTTCCATCGAAAGACTCCATATAGCAGAAGATGGCCACCAGAGGGCCACCAGGGGGCCCACGAGGTAGGGGGCACGCCTAGGGGGTAGGGCGCGCCCCCCACCCTCGTGGGCAGGGTGTGGCCCCCTGGTGAAGTTCTTGCTCTCAGTATTTTTTATATATTTGGAAAACATCTTTCGTGAAGTTTCAGGACTTTTGGAGCTGTGCAAAATAGGTCTCTAATATTGCTCCTTTTCCAGCCCAGAATCCCAGTTCCTGGCATTCTCCCTCTTTATGTAAACCTTGTAAAATAAGAGAGAATAGGCATAAGTATTGTGACATAATGTGTAATAACAGCCCATAATGCAATAAATATTGATATAAAGCATGATGCAAAATGGACGTATCAACTCCCTGAAGCTTAGACCTCGCTTGTCCTCAAGCGAAAAGCCGAAATCGAAAAATATGTCCACATGTTTAGAGATAGAGGTGTTGATAAAAATAAAATACGGACATGAGGGCATCATGATCATTCTTAGAACAACAACTCATATAATTCTTTGTCATATGATATCTAATGCTAGAGTAATAATTCAATCACAATATCAAGTATGAATCATAAACTTCATTGAAAACTCAGTCATTGAAGCAATTGCAATTTATCATAACATAGGAAATAGTCAATGTATAAGAGCTTTTCGGCAAGTCCACATACTCAACTATCATATAGTCTTTCACAATTGCTGACACTCACGCAATACTTATGGGTATGGAGTTTTAATCGGACACAGAGAAAGATAGGGGCTTATAGTTTTGCCTCCCAACGTTTTACCTCAAGGGTAATGTCAACAGTAATAGTTCATGAAAACTCACATCCAATTAGCCATATATACGAGGATCTTTCCAACATATTGTGCTTGCCAAAGGATAAAATGTAAAAAGGAAGGGTGAAGATCACCATGACTCTTATGCAATGTAGGAGATAAAAGTAAAAGATAGGCCCTTCGCAGAGGGAAGCAGAGGTTGTCATGCACTTTTATGGTTGGATGCACAAAATCTTAATGCAAAAGAACGTCACTTTATATTGCCACTTGTGATATGGACTTTTATTATGCAATCTGTCGCTTTTATTACTTCCATATCACACGATTGTATAAAGCTTATTTCCTCCACACCAATTAATCATACATATTTAGAGAGCAATTTTTATTGCTCGCACCGATGACAACTTACTTGATGGATCTTACTCAATCCATAGGTAGATATGGTGGACTCTTATGGCAAGACTGGTTTAAGGGTATTTGGAAGCACACGTAGTATCTCTACTTGGTGCAATGAATTTGGCTAGCATGAGGGGGAAAGGCAAGCTCATCATGTTGGAAGATCCAAGACAATATAATTTATCTCAGATGTAAGAAAACATAACCCATTACGTTGTCTTTCTTGTCCAATGTCAACTCTTTAGCATGTCATATTTTAATGAGTGCTCACAATCATAAAGATTTCCAAGATAGTATATTTATATGTGAAGACCTATCTTTCTTTATTACTTCCTATTAATTACAACGATGACCAAAATTGTGTTTGTCAACCCTCAATAACTTTTATTCATCATACTCTTTCTATGTGAGCTCATTACTCTCCATAAGACTCACATGATCACTTTTTTTCTTTTTATTTCTTTCTCTTTTCTTTTATTCACTTAGGATCATGGCAAAATAATCAAGCCCTTGACTCAACACTAATCTTTATTATATAGCTCACGGACTCGATTACATAGAAGGATAATAAAGCAAAACTCACAACTAGATCATACTAAGAACTTTTATTCTACTAGATCAAGATATTACCAAAAGGATCGAACTAAGAAAAATGGTAAAGATAAAAGTGATGGTGATACGATATCGGGGCACTTCCCCAAGCTTGGCAGTTGCCAAGTGGAGTGCCCATACCAGATACTCAATTCTTCTTTGTTGGTGGAGACAGTGGTGATTTTGTTGATGGCGTAGGCTTGTCGTCCTTCTTCCAAGGCATAGGCTCACCATCATAGAAGGATGACCGAGTCTCTGGGATCCTCAAATCTGCAACCAAACTCATCCTTTTAAATCTATATTCATACTCACATTTTTGGTTTTACAGGTCATAGATTTGAGCTTGAAGGTGCTCGATTTTCTCGTGAAGCTTGAAGATGGTCTCCCCGATGTTGTCGGCATCCAGCTTGTGTTTGTTGGTGAACTCTGTGATCATCATGTGGTTGGAGTTGAGTCCACGCTCCACCATCACCTGACACTTGAAAACTTGTTGCTCCATTGCTTCGAGCCTCGCCTCCATGCTTCCAGTCCCCTTCGGTCCCTCAGCATCACGAATGTGCAGCAGCCCATCACGCATCTCAATGGTTTGAGGGTGTCGCTGCACCTCCGCGAGGTAAGGGTTGATGACCTTCTCGAAGAACTTGTCCTTGGGGGCACTTGGAGACGTCATGATAATCTAGATCTGTCAGAAAAACAGCTCGAAACAAAGACAGGAGATTTATGCGTGATACGGGAGTCAAAGCCCCCGGGATATTATATAATGAATTTTTACTGATCAAAATACATGTCATGTACGAAAACGGAGTCCGGAGAGCACACGAGGTGCCCACGAGGTAGGGGGGCGCGCCCGGTAGGGTAGGGCGCACCCTCCACCCTTGTGGAGGCCTCGTGTCCTTCCCGGACTGCTGCTTATTTTTCTATTTTTCTAAATAATCCAAAACGGAGAAATATTGCCTTAAAAACTGTTTTGGAGTCGGTTTACTTACCGTACCACATACATATTCCTTCTCGGAGTCTGAAACGTTCCGGAAAGTGTCCCTTATGTATTCTTCCGGGGTTACGGTTTCAATAACATTAGTTTCAACATTTATGGGATTACTTGAGATATAATGTTTGATTCTTTGACCGTTCACCACCTTCGGATTTGTGCCTTCGAAGTTGTTGATTTTTATGGCACCAGAACGGTAGCCCTCCTCGATAACGTAAGAACCTTCCCATTTAGAGAGAAGTTTTCCTGCAAAAAATCTTAAATGAGAGTTGTATAGCAATACATAATCACCTACATTGACTCACGCTTTTGTATCCTTTTATCATGCCATCTTTTAACTTTTTCTTTAAACAACTTGGCATTTTCGTAGGCTTGGGTTCTCCATTCATCAAGTGAGCTAATATCAAATAACCTCTTCTCACCGGCAAGTTTAAAATCATAATTAAGTTCTTTAATAGCCCAATAAGCCTTTTGTTCTAGTTCGAGAGGCAAGTGACATGCTTTTCCATAGACCATTTTATACGGAGACATACCCATAGGATTTTTATATGCAGTTCTATAGGCCCACAATGCATCATCAAGTTTCTTGGACCAATTCTTTCTAGACCTATTAACAGTCTTTTGCAAAATTAATTTGAGTTCTCTATTACTCAATTCTACTTGACCACTAGACTTAGGGTGATAAGGAGATGCAATTCTATGATTAACATCATATTTAGCAAGCATTTTACGGAAAGCACCATGAATAAAATGTGAACCACCATCAGTCATTAAATATCTAGGGACTCCAAATCTTGGGAAAATAACTTCTTTAAGCATTTTAATAGACGTGTTATGATCAGCACTACTAGTTGGAATAGCTTCTACCCACTTAGTAACGTAATCAACAGCAACTAATATATGTGTATAACCATTAGAGGAAGGAAAAGGTCCCATATAGTCAAAGCCCCAAACATCAAATGGTTCAATAAAAAGTGAATAATTCATAGGCATTTCTTGACGTCTACTAATATTACCAATTCTTTGACATTCATCACAAGATAAGACAAACTTGAGGGCATCCTTGAAGAGAGTAGGCCAATAAAAACCAGATTGCAGTACCTTATGTGCAGTCCTATCTCCAACATGGTGTCCCCCATAAGCTTCGGAGTGACACTTGCGTAGGATATGTTCCTATTCATGCTCAGGTACACAACGTCTAATAATACCATCTACTCCTTCTTTATAAAGATGTGGGTCATCCCAAAAGTAATGCCTCAAATCATAGAAGAACTTTTTCTTTGGCTGGTATGTGAAACTAGGTGGTATAAACTTAGCAACAACGTAATTAGCATAATCAGCATACCATGGAGCAGTATGAGAAGCATTTATGACATTTAATTGTGCATCAGGAAAGCTATCATCAATAGGTAGTGGGTCATCAAGCACATTTTCTAACCTAGACAAGTTGTCTGCAATGGGGTTCTCAGCTCCTTTTCTATCAACAATATGCAAATCAAACTCTTGTAGCAAGAGAACCCATCTAATAAGTCTAGGTTTAGCATCTTTCTTTTCCATAAGATATTTAATAGCAGCATGATCAGTGTGAATAGTTACTTTAGAATCAACATATAAGGTCTAAACTTATCACAAGCAAATACAACTGCTAAGAATTCTTTTTCAGTAGTAGCATAGTTTCTTTGAGCATTGTCTAGAGTTTTACCAGCATATTGAATAACATTTAGTTTCTTATCAACTCTTTGTCCTAGAACAACACCTACAACATAATCACTAGCATCACACATAATTTCAAAGGGTAAATTCCAATCAAGTGGCTAAACAATAGGTGCAGAGATCAATGCTTTCTTAAGTATTTCAAATGCTTCTACCCAATCATCATCAAAGACAAATGGTATATCTTTTTGTAATAAATTAGTCAGAGGCCGGGAAATTTTTGAGAAGTCCTTAATGAACCTCCTATAAAAACCGGCATGACCAAGGAAACTTCTTATACCTTTGATGTCCTTGGGACATGGCATCTTTTCAATAGCATCAACCTTGGCTTTATCAACTTCAATACCTCTTTCAGAAACTTTATGCCCCAAGACAATACCTTCATTAACCATAAAGTGGCACTTTTCCCATTCAAGACAAGATTAGTTTCTTCACATCTCTGCAAAACTCGATCAAGGTTGCTCAAGCAATCATCAAAAGAAGATCCATATATGGAAAAGTTGTCCATGAAAAGCTCACAAATCTTTTCATAAAAGTCAGAGAATATAGCCATCATGCATCTTTGAAAGGTAGCAGGTGCATTACATAAACCAAAAGGCATACGTCTATAAGCTAAAGTACCAAAAGGGCATGTAAAAGTAGTCTTTGATTGATCTTTAGCTGACACATGTATTTGAGAGAAACCATAATAACCATCTAGAAAGCAAAAATGTGTATGTTTGGAAAATCTTTCTAGCATTTGATCGATAAAAGGTAAGGGGTAATGATCTTTTTTAGTAGCCTTATTTAATTTGCAGAAATCAATTACCATCCTATAACCTGTAATAATTCTTTGAGGAATCAATTCATCTTTATCATTAGGAACAACAGTAATACCTCCATTCTTAGGGACATAATGGACAGGGCTTACCCATTGACTATCAGCTACAGGATAAATTATACCTGCCTCAAGGAGCTTTAGTATCTCCTTTCTTACCACTTCATTCATTTTAGGATTCAGCCGACGTTGATGATCACGAACTAGTTTAGCATCTTCTTCCAAATTAATTTTATGTTGACATAGAGTGGGACTAATGCCCTTAAGATCATCAAGAGTATACCCAACAGCAGCATGGTGCTTCTTCAGAGTTTTCAATAATCTCTCTTCTTCATGTTCTGAAAGGTTAGCACTAATAATAACAGGATATATCATTTTCTCATTAAGGTAAGCATATTTAGGAGTATCAGGTAACGGTTTAAGTTCAAACACGGGATCACCCTTGGGTGGAGGAGGATCCCCTAGGATTTCAATAGGTAAATTTTTTTTCAGAATAGGTTCCTTTTTAAATAATACTTCATCTAATTCCCTTCTTTCATTCATAAACATGTCATTTTCATGGTCTAGCGAATATTATTCTAAAGGATCACTAGGAGGTACAACAATAGAAGAAAGACCAATAATTTCATCCTTACTAGGTAATTCTTCTTCACAGTGTTGTCTACTAAATTTAGAAAAATTAAATTCATGAGTCATATCATCTAAACCGATAGTAACAGCATCTCTTTTGCAATCTCTGGTAGCATTAACAGTATTTAAGAAGGGTCTACCAAATATAATGGGACAAAAGCTATCTTGTGGGGAACCAAGAACAAGAAAATCAGCAGGATATTTAGTTTTCCCACACAAGACTTCAACATCTCTAACAATTCCCATTGGTGAAATAGTATCTCTATTGGCAGGTTTAATTGTGACATCAATATCTTCCATCTCAGCAGGTGCAATATCATGCATAACTTCTTTGTATAAGGAATAAGGTATTGCACTAGCACTAGCACCCATATCACATAAGCCATGATTACAATGATCTCCTATTTTAACAGAAATAACATACATGCTTACCACAGGTCTAGGTTTATCTTTATCACGGGGTTTAGCAATTCTAGCAGTTTCATTACATAAATAAATAACATGCCCATCTATATTATCAGACAAGAGATCTTTAACAATAGCAATATTAGGTTCAACTTTAACTTGCTCAGGAGGTGTATATGTTTTAATATTGCTTTTACGAACCACAGTTGAAGCTTTAGCATGATCCTTTATCCTAATAGGGAAAGGTGGTTTCTCAACATAAGAAGTAGGAACAATAGGATCATTATAAGTGATAGTATTTTCTTCAACTTTAATAGGTGAAGCTACTTTTACTTCTATGGGAGGATGATATTTAAACCACTTCTCCTTGGAGAGATCAACATAAGCAGCAAAAGATTCACAGAAAGAAGCTACTATCTCAGAGTCAAGTCCATATTTAGTTCTAAATTTATGAAAAATATCGGTATCCATAAAAGATTTAACACAATCAAAACTAGGTGTCATACCTGACTCCTTACCATTGTCGAGGTCCCAATCTTCAGAGTTGCGTTTAATTCTTTCCAATAAATCCCATTTGAATTCAATAGTCTTCATCATAAAAGAGCCAGCACAAGAAGTATCAAGCATGGTGCGATTGTTACCAGAAAGCCGAGCATAAAAATTTTGAATAATCATTTCTCTTGAGAGCTCATGATTGGGGCATGAATATAACATTGATTTAAGCCTCCCCCAAGCTTGAGCGATGCTTTCTCCTTCACGAGGCCAAAAATTATATATATAATTGCGATCACGATGAACAAGATGCATAGGATAAAACTTCTGATGAAATTCCAATTTCAATCGTTTGTAATTCCAAGAACTCATATCATCACATAGCCTATACAATGTCGATGATAAGGGGAAGACCTTCTTCTTAACAACATCTCCGGGTACACCTGCAAACTTAAATAATCCACAAACTTCATCTACATATATCAAATGTTCATCAGGATGTTTTGTTCCATCTCCTAGAAAAGGATTAGCTAGCAGTTTTTCTATCATACCCGAAGGAACTTCAAAGCAAGCATTTTCATTTTCATTTTCATTTTCAGTAGGTTGAGGAGCAACTGTTTGCTCTACTGGTCGGGGTGAAGATACCCCAAACAAGCCCCTCAGATGATTACCTTCCATTGTAACAAGTGAAAGTAAATTTCAGCACACTATATAAATTTTTCCTTACCAAATTCCACCTACCAAAGGCGCTTCACTCCCCGGCAACGGCACCAGAAAAGAGTCTTGATGACCCACAAGTATAGGGGATCTATCATAGTCCTTTCGATAAGTAAGAGTGTCGAACCCAACGAGGAGCAGAAGGAAATGATAAGCGGTTTCCAGCAAGGTATTCTCTGCAAGTACTGAAATAAGTGGTAACAGATAGTTTTGTGATAAGATAATTTGTAACGAGCAACAAGTAACAAAAGTAAATAAGGTGTAGCAAGGTGGCCCAATCCTTTTTGTAGCAAAGGACAAGCCTGGACAAACTCTTATATGATGTAAAGCGCTCCCGAGGACACATGGGAATATCGTCAAGCTACTTTTCATCACGTTCATATGATTCGCGTTCGGTACTTTGATAATTTGGTATGTTGGTGGACCGGTGCTTGGGTACTGTCCTTACTTGGACAAGCATCCCACTTATGATTAGCCTCTATTGCTAGCATCCGCAAATACAACAAAAGTATTAAGGTAAACCTAACCATAGCATGAAACATATGGATCCAAATCAGCCCCTTACGAAACAACACATAAACTAGGGTTTAAGCTCCTGTCACTCTAGCAACCCATCATCTACTTATTACTTCCCAATGTCTTCCTCTAGGCCCAAATAATGGTGAAGTGTCATGTAGTCGACATTCACATAACACCACTAGAGGAGAGACAACATGCATCTCATCAAAATATCGAACGAATACCAAATTCACATGACTACTAATAGCAAGACTTCTCCCATGTCCTCAGGAACAAAAGTAACTACTCACAAAGCATAAACATGTTCATAATCAGAGGGGTATTAATATGCATATAGGATCTGAACATATGATCTTCCACCAATTAAACCAACTAGCATCAACTACAAGGAGTAATTAACACTACTAGCAACCTACTAGCACCAATCCCGGACTTGGAGACAAGAATTAGATACAAGAGATGAACTAGGGTTTTGAGATGAGATGGTGCTGATGAAGATGTTGATGGAGATTGCCCTCTCCCGATGAGAGGAGCGTTGGTGATGACGATGGCGATGATTTCCCCCTCCGGGAGGGAAGTTTCCCTGGCAGAACAGCTCCGCCAGAGCCCTAGATTGGTTCCGCCAAGGTTCCGCCTTGTGGCGGCGGAGTTTCATCCGAGAAGATGGCTTTTCATTTTTTTCCCATCGAAAGACTCCATATATCATAGATGTCCATCGGAGGGCCACTAGGGGGCCCATGAGGTAGGGGGCGCGCCCAGGGGGGTAGGTCGCGCCCCCACCCTTGTGGGCAGGGTGTGGCCCCATGGTGAAGTTCTTGCTCTCAGTATTTTCTATATATTTGGAAAACATCTTCCGTGAAGTTTCAGGACTTTTGGAGCTGTGTAGAATAGGTCTTTAATATTTTCTCCTTTTCCAGCCCAGAATCCCAGCTGCCGGCATTCTCCCTCTTTATGTAAACCTTGTAAAATAAGAGAGAATAGGCATAAGTATTGTGACATAATGTGTAATAACATCCCATAATGCAATAAATATTGATATAAAAGCATGATGCAAAATGGACGTATCAAGGATCATTATAAGTGATAGTCTTTTCTTCAACTTTAATAGGTGCATCTACTTTTACTTCTATGGGAGGATGATATTTAAACCACTTCTCCTTAGGGAGATCAACATGAGTAGCAAAAGATTCACAGAAAGAAGCTACTATCTCAGAGTCAAGTCCATATTTAGTGCTAAATTTATGGAAAACATCGGTATCCATAAAAGATTTAACACAATCAAACTTAGGTGTCATACCTGACTCCTTACCTTTGTCTAGATCCCAATATTCAGAGTTGCATTTAATTCTTTCCAATAAATCCCATTTGAATTCAATAGTCTTCATCATAAAAGAGCCAGCACAAGAAGTATCGAGCATGGTGCGATTGTTATTAGAAAGCCGAGCATAAATTTTTTGGATAATCATTTCTCTTGAGAGCTCATGATTGGGGCATGAATATAACATTGATTTAAGCCTCCCCCCAAGCTTGAGCGATGCTTTCTCCTTCGCGAGGCCAAAAACTATCTATATAATTGCGATCACGATGAACAAGATGCATAGGATAAAACTTCTGATGAAATTCCAATTTCAATCGTTTGTAGTTCCATGATCCCATATCATCACATAGCCTATACCATGTCAACATCTCCCTTCAAAGATAAAGGGAAGACCTTCTTCTTGATAACATCATCGGGCATACCTGCAAGCTTAAATAATCCACAAACTTCATCCACATATATTAGGTGCCATCAGGATGTAATGTTCCATCTCCTGCAAATGGATTAGCTAGCAGTTTTTCTATCATACCCGAAGGAATTTCAAAGTAGACATTTTCATTTTCAGTGGGTTTAGTAGGTTGAGTAGGTTGAGGAGCAACTCTTTGCTCTACTGGTCGAGGTGAAGATACCCCGAACAAGCCCCTCAAAGGATTACTTTCCATAGTAACAAGTGACAGTAAATTTCAGCACACTATATAAAATTTTCCTTACCAACTTCCACCTACCAAAGGCGCTTCACTCCCCGGCAATGGCACCAAAAAAGAGTCTTGATGACCCACAAGTATAGGGGATCTATCGTAGTCCTTTCAATAAGTAAGAGTGTCGAACCCAACGAGGAGCAGAAGGAAATGATAAGCGGTTTTCAGCAAGGTATTCTCTGCAAGCACTGAAATTATAGGTAGATACTTTTGTGATAAGATAATTTGTAACGAGCAACAAGTAACAAAAGTAAATAAAGTGCAGCAAGGTGTCCCAATCCTTTTTGTAGCAAAGGACAAGCCTGGACAAACTCTTATATAGAAGAAAGCGCTCCCGAGGACACAAGGGAATAATCGTCAAGCTAGTTTTCATCACGTTCATATGATTCGTATTCGGTACTTTGATAATTTGATATGTGGGTGGACCGGTGCTTGGGTGTTGTCCTTACTTGGACAAGCATCCCACTTATGATTAACCCCCATTGCAAGCATCCGCAACTACAACAGAAGTATTAAGGTAAACCTAACCATAGCATGAAACATATGGATCCAAATCAGCCCCTTACGAAGCAACGCATAAACTAGGGTTTAAGCTTCTGTCACTCTAGCAACCCATCATCTACTTATTACTTCCCAATGCCTCCCTCTAGGCCCAAACAATGGTGAAGTGTCCTGTAGTCGACGTTCACATGACACCACTAGAGGGATGACAACATACATCTCATCAAAATATCCAACGAATACCAAATTCACATGAATACTAATAGCAGGACTTCTCCCATGTTCTTGGGAACAAACGTAACTACTCACAAAGCATATTCATGTTCATAATCAGAGGGGTATTAATATGCATAATGGATCTGAACATACAATCTTCCACCAAGTAAACCAACTAGCATCAACTACAAGGAGTAATCAACACTACTAGCAACCCACAGGTACCAATCTGAGACTTAGAGACAAGAATTGGATACAAGAGATGAACTAGGGTTTGAGAGGAGATGGTGCTGGTGAAGATGTTGATGGAGATTGGCCCCCTCACGGTGAGAGGAGCGTTGGTGATGACGATGGCGATGATTTCCCCCTCCCGGAGGGAAGTGTCCCCGGCAGAACAGCTCCGCCGGAGCCCTAGTTTGGTTCCGCCAAGGTTCCGCCTCGTGGCGGCGGAGTCTCGTCCCGAAAGGTTGCTTATGATTTTTTTTCCTCAACGAAAGGCTCCATATAGAAGAAGATGGGCATCGGAGGGCCATCAGGGGCCCCACGAGGCAGGGGGCGCGCCCAGGGGGTAGGGCGCGCCCCCCACCCTCGTGGCTGGTGAGTGGCCCCCCTCTAGTACTTCTTGCGCTTAGTATTTTTTATATATTCTGGAAATAACTTCCGTGAAGTTTTAGGACTTTTGGAGCTGTGCAGAATAGGTCTCTAATATTTGCTCCTTTTCCAGCCCAAAATCCCAGCTGCCGGCATTCTCCCTCTTTATGTAAACGTTGTAAAATAAGAGAGAATAGGCATAAGTATTGTGACATAATGTGCAGTAAAAACCCATAATGCAATAAATATCGATATAAAAGCATGATGCAAAATGGACGTATCACCGCTCCATGAGGTTCACCGCCACTTCTACGGCCCCGGCTCCTTCGGCGCTAGGCGCACTACTACTACGGCCTACGTCGACGGAAGGGAGAACAACGGTGTGGATTTGCTGCTGGCGCCACTAGATTCAATGCTATGGAGAGAACTGTTGATGACACTACTAGCAGTGGCACCATCTTGCGTGAAAATATGGGATCTATTATTTTCAATGCATGTTGCCATCTTTATCACTGGTTTAATTCCCTAGAATCAGAATTAGGTGTTGTATGGGAGGGCCTGTCACTCGCTTTGTGATGGAGCAACCTACCTACGCTCGTAGAGTCAAACTGGCTGGAGGTTCTAAATCTTATGAAGAAGGGAGAAATGGATAGGTCAAGGCATTTTTTTATTTCATGAGATCAAATTACAATAGAGCAATGAAATTCTTGTATTACTCACATTCAGCCTAGCCAGAACAATGTAAGAGCACTGATGACCATAAGTATAGGGGATCAATCGTAGTCCTTTCGATAAGTAAGAGTGTCGAACCCAACGAGGAGCAGAAGGACATGACAAGCGGTTTTCAACAAGGTATTTTCTGCAGGCACTGAAATTGTCAGTAACAGATAGTTTGATAGCAAGGTAATTTGTAAAGAGAAAATAATGGTAATGGTAAGAAAGGTGCAGCAAGGTAGCACAATCCTTTTTGTAGCAAAGGATAGGCCAGAACGGTCTCTTATAGTAAGCAAAGCGTTGTTGAGGACACACGGGAATTTCATTCACTTTCATCATGTTTGTTTGATTCGCGTTCACTACTTTGATAATTTGATATGTGGGTGGACCGGTGCTTGGGTGTTATTCTTACTTGAACAAGCCTCCCACTTATGATTACCCCCTCCCGCAAGCATCCGCAACTATGAAAAAAGAATTAAGATAAGTCTAACCATAGCAAGAAACATATGGATCAAAATTAGCCCCTTATGGAATAGCGCGTAAAGTAGGCTTTAAACTTTTGTCACTCTAGCAACCCATCATCTAATAACTACTCCACAATGCTTTCCCTTATGTCCAAAGATGGTGAAGTGTCATGTAGTCGACGTTCACATAACACCACTAAGGGAAACAACAACATACATATCATGAAAATATCGAACGAATATCAAATTCACACGATTGCTTATGACGAGACTTCTCCCATGTCCTCAAGAACAAACGTAACTACTCACAAAAACATATTCATGCTCAAGATCAGAGGGGTACTAAATAGCATTAAGGATCTGAATAGATGATCTTCCATCGAATAAACCAACAAGCATCAACTGTGAGATGTAATCAACACCACTAGCAAACCACGGGTACTAATCTGAGGTTTTGAGATAAAGATTGAATACAAGAGATGGACTAGGGGTTTGAGATGAGATGGTGCTGGTGAAGATGTTGATGAAGATTGACCCTCCCACGATGAGAGGATCATTGGTGATGACGATGGCTTTGATTCCCGCATCTCAAAGGGAAGCTTCCCCGGTGGAATCTCTCCGTCGGAGAGCAAAAGTGCTCCTGCCCAGGTTCCGCCTCGAGACGGCGGCGCTTTGTCCCAAAAACTTACTTCTGATTTTTCTAGGGCAAATGACATCATATAGGAGAAGATGGGCCCCAGAGGCCTGCTAGGGGCGCCACAAGCTCGGGGGGTGCACCCAGGGGGGTGGGGCGCGCCCCCAGGCTTGTGGCTTCCTGGTGGGCCCCCTCTGGTATTTCTTTCGCCAATAATTTTAATATATTCCAAAATAATTATCCCTCAATTTTCAGCTCATTTGGATATGATCAGAAAAAGTGCCTCCGATGTAGCCTTTTCGGTCCAAAATTTCAGCCGACGACAATCTCCCTCTTCATGTGAAACTTGAAAAATAAGAGAGGAAAGGCATAGGAATTGTATTATAAAGTTAAATGACAGTCCATAATGCAATAAATATCAGCATAAAAACATAATGCAATCTCCCCCAAGTTTAGACCTTGCTTGTCCTCAAGCGAAAGCCGAAATCGATAATCATGACCACATATTTAGAGAGAGAGGTGTCGATAAAAATAAAATACGAACATGGAAGCATCATGGTCATTATCATAACAGCAATATATCATCATAAAACTTCTCGTGCTAGAGTAACAATTCATTCACAATCTAAAGTATGGAACATAAACTTTATTGGAAACTAACAAACTGTGTTCTTAGTCATTGAAACAATCACGATCCATCATATTTTTAGAAAGAGTCTATGTCAGAGCTTTGTTTAGCAAGTTCACATACTCAACCATCATATAGTCTTCTATGATTGCTGACACTCAAGACATATTTATAGAGCAAGAAGTCTTAGTCAGACACATAGAAAGATAGGGGCTTATTATTTCGCCTCCCAACTTATTTACCTCAAGGGTAATGTCAACAATAATAACTCATGACCACCTACATCCAACTGGATATATATGTTTGGATCTATCTACCATATGATGCTTGCCACTAGAGAGTGCATAGAGAGGAATGGATAAACATTAATGACTCTTGTATAAAAGTAAATACATGAAAGTAAAAGATAAACCCTTAGCATAGGGAAGTAGAGGTTTCCATGAGCTTTTTGTTTTTGGATGTGCAAACTCTTAATGTAAAGGAATCTCACTTAATATTTCCCCTTGTGATAACAACCTTTATTATGCAGTCTATCGCTTTTATTTCTTCACCATCACAAGATCGTGCAAAGCTTACTTTCTCTTACAATAAAAGATCATACATATTTATGAGCAATTTTTATTGCTTTTGCACCGATGACAACTTACTTGAAGGATCTTATTCAATCCATATGTAGATATGGCGGACTCTCATGACATGAAACTGGGTTTAAGGGTTTTGGATGCACAAGTGGTATCTCTACTTAGTGCGAATTTTTGGCTAGAAAAACATCCTAGACAAGCACCACATGTTAGGACATCCATAACAATATAAATTCTATGTGAATGTAAACAACCATAATTCATTACGTTGTCTTCCTTGTCCAACGTCAACTAATTGATATAGAAATTTGATGGGAGCTCACAATTACAAAAGATGTCCAAGATAGTATATTTATATGTGAGACTTCTCTTTCCTTGTTACTTTTTGATGGATTGGAACAATGACCAATGCTATGCTTGTCAACTTCCAACAAATTTTATCAACTATACTTCTTTTATGTGAAGTCATTACTCCCCATGGGAGTAGCATATGATCTTTTATTCTTTTATTTTTCATTGCTAGAATTGAAACAAGAAAGCAAAGAAAAACTCAAACTACTCTTTATTATATATCTCGCATGTGATTACATAGATAGATAACTAAACAAGCACTCGAAAATAAATCATACTAAAACTTTATTCTTCTGAATCACAAAATAACTAAGGAACGAACAATGGTAAAAGTGGTGGTGATACGATACCGGGGTAGCTCCCCCAAGCTTGGCACAAGCCAAGGGGAGTGTCCATACCCGTGTACTCAAGTCTCCTCCTTTGGTGGTGGCGGTGATGATGATGTAGTAGGCTTGTCCTTCACAATGCTCATGAGTATCTCTCTCAAACTCTGAATTTCCCAGAGCACGTGACGAATTAACTCTGTACAAAAGTCCAAACGCGATGAAACTTTGCGATGATCTTCTTTGGACCAGAAGATACTCTAGAAGGTTCGGGGGGAGGCCAGAAGAACTACGGAAATATTCCCAAACCAACAGAGAGCCACCCGAAACATTTTTTCCACCGCCACAAGTTTATTTTCTTCTGTGATCCCATTTGGAGGCCTTTCCGGTACTCTGTAGGAAGGGGAATCAAATACGGAGGGCTTCTACATCATCCTGGCTGCCTTTCGATGATGCGTGAGTAGTTCACCACGGACCTATGGGTCCATAGCTAGTAGCTATATTGCTTCCTCTCTCTCTTTGAACTTCAATACAATGTTCTCCTTGGTGTTCTTGGAGTTCTATCCGATGTAATCTTCTTTTGCGGTGTATTTGTTGGGACCGGATGAATTGTGGGTTTATGATCTGAATATTCATGATAAGTAATTGAGTCTTTTCTGAACTTTATTATGCATGATTTTTATAGCTTTGTATTTCTCTCCGATTTATCTGTTTGGTTTGACCAACTAGATTGATTTATCTTCAGTGGGAGAGGTGCTTTATGGTGGGTTCAATCTTGTAGTGCTCTAAATCCCAGTGACAGAAGGGGACAAGACACGTATTTGTATTGTCGCCATTAAGGGTAAAACAACGGGGTTTATTCATATTGATTGGGTTTACTTTGTCTACATCATATCATCTTGCTTAAGGCGGTCCTCCGTTTTTTATGAATCTAATACCATAGATGCATGCTGGATAGTGGTCGATTAGTGGAGTAATAATTGTAGATACATGCAGGAGTCGATCTACTTGTCTCGAATGTGATGTTTATATACATGATCATTGCCTTGGATATTGTCATAACTATGCGCTTTTCTATGAATTGTCCAACAATAATTTGTTCACCCACCGTATGCTATGTGTTTGAGAGAGAAGCCTCTAGTGAAAACTATGGCCCCTGGGTCTAATTTAATCCTATTATAAAAACCAAATTCCTTTACTGCAATTTTATTTCTTTTATTTTATTCTGCAATGTATCCATCTACCTATACAAAATTTGATCCTTGCAAGTAACGAGTTCAAGGGGATTGACAACCCTCTTGCCTGCGTTGGGTGCAAGTATTTGCTTTTATGTATGAAGTTGTTCATGAGGCTTTGCGTGATTCTCCTATTGGTTCGGTAAACCTTTGGTTCTTAACTGAGATAAATACTTATCTCTATTGTACTACATCTCCCCTCCTCCTCGGCAAAATCCCAATGCAGCTCACTAGTAGCAGACGCCATGGGAGTTGAGGACCAGGACTAGATAGTGATGACCTTGGTCATTGACACATCGATGGATTTATTCATAATGGGTAAGTAGAAAGGAACTCCAGTACAAAGATCCAAGGACAGGTGGAAGCTAACAGATTCAGTGTAACGCCCTCGATGCGGCTATATCTCCCACGTGTCGAAGCACGACTTAGAGGCATAACCGCATTGAAAGCAATGTCGCAAGTGAGGTAATCTTCACACAACCCATGTAATACATAAGGGAAATAGATGCATAGTTGGCTTACAATCGCCACTTCACACAATACATGAATTAAGCATTACATCATCCAGATACAAACAAGGTCCGACTACGGAACCAAAATAAAAGAAGACTACCCCAATGCTACACAGATCCCCGATCGACCCCAACTGGGCTCCACTACTGATCAACTAGAACGAAACAACACAAAGGACAAGATCTTCCACGAGCTCCTCCTTGAGCTTCGTTGCATCACCTGCACGGTATCATCGGCACCTGCAAGCTGGTTTTGGAAGTATCTGTGAGTCACGGGGACTCAGAAATCTCACACCCTCGCGATCAAGACTATTTAAGCTTATGGGTAAGGTAAAAGGTATGAGGTGGAGCTGCAGCAAGCGACTAGCATATATGGTGGCTAAACATACGCAAATGAGAGCGAGAAGAGAAGGCAAGGCACGGTCGATAAAACTATGATCAAGAAGTGATCCTAGAACAACCTACGTCAAGCATAACTCCAACACCGTGTTCACTTCCCGGACTCCGCCGAGAAGAGACCATCACGGTTACACACACGGTTGATGTATTTTAATTAAGATCAACTTCAGGTTTTCTACAACCAGACATTAACAAATTCCCATCTGCCCATAACCACGGGCACGGCTTTTGAAAGTTCAAAACCCTACAGGGGTGTCCCAACTTAGCCCATCACAAGCTCTCATGGTCAACGAAGGATTTTCCTTCTCCCAAGACAATCCGATCAAACTCGGCATCCCGGTTACAGGACATCCTCGACAATGGTAAAACAAGTCTAGCAAAGCCGCCCGAATGTGCCGACAAATCCCGATAGGAGCTGCACATATCTCGTTCTCAGGGCACACTTAGATAGGTCAAGCTACGAGTAAAACCAGCCCTCGAGTTTCCCCGAGGTGGCCCCGCAGGCTGCCCGGTTCGGACCAACACTTAGACAAGCACTGGCCCGGGGGGGTTAAAATAAAGATGACCCTCGAGAGAGCGACTCCCAAGGGAAAAGAAGGTGGTGGTGAGGCAAACGGTAAAACCAAGGTTGGGCCTTGCTGGAGGAGTTTTATTCAAGGCGAACTGTCAAGGGGTTCCCATTATAACCCAACCGTGCAAGGAACGCAAAATCCGGGAACATAACACCGATATGACGGAAACTAGGGCGGCAAGAGTGGAACAAAACACCAGGCATAAGGCCGAGCCTTCCACCCTTTACCAAGTATATAGATGCATTAATTAAATAAGAGATATTGTGATATCCCAACAAAATATCCATGTTCCAACATGGAACAAACTCCAATCTTCACTTGCAACTAGCAACGCTATAAGAGGGGCTGAGCAAAGCGGTAACATAGCCAAACAACGGTTTGCTAGGACAAGGTGGGTTAGAGGTTTGGCTTAACAATATGGGAGGCATGATATAGCAAGTGGTAGGTATCGCAGGATAGGCATAGCAAAAGAGCGAGCAACTAGTAAGCAAAGATAGAAGTGATTTCGAGGGTATGGTCATCTTGCCTGAGATCCCGCAAGGAAGAAGAACGAGTCCATGAAGAAGACAAACGGACGTAGTCGAACGAATCCTCACAACGCGACATTATCGGAACTAACCCGAAGAAGCAACACCGGAAAGAAGAAAACCACATGGTAAACAACCACCACATGAACATGGCATGATGCACAACCAAGTATGATGCATGTCCGGTTTAATGAGGGCATGGCATGGCAAAGTGCACAAACAATCCTACAAATTAAGTGGAGCTCAATATGCAACTCCGTTGCATATTGATGAAACACCACGTGACTTATTTAGTTCTCTCTCATTTAGGTATCCAACAAGATTAAATGTTGATTAAAATTGCAAGAGGGTGAAGCAAAAGTAAAACTACCTATCTAGTCAAGTTTAAATGAGGCCGGAAACAACGAACAACAACTACGGAAAATCCTCATATGTATAAATTAGGTTTGGTACTGTTCTGCCCTAAACATAATTTTAGAGTTATTAAACATGCAAAGTGAGGCCACCATGTTAAACTATGCATTTTTCTACCCCATTTACATATAAAGATTATTTAAAACCGAGCTACGGTTAATTAGTTATGAATTAAATCATTTTAGCATGGCATAGGAGCAAATCTAACCAAACAGCATTTTAAACATTTTAAACATGGATGAAAATGACATATTATGAAACTACACAAAATTCTAAGCATCTTTAATATAAAGTTTGTTATAAAATGATGCACCGTTTGCGAGTTATTATATGCATGTTGTGAACTTGATAAGATGAGAAGATACTTGAATGAAAACACGACACTCCGGTTGGAAAAGGGTCGAATGGAGTTGTTGGAAAAACCAACAACAAAAAGAGTAAGCTTGTCGTGGCCTTATGGAGAACATCTCAAATTCTTGAGGTGAAATTCTGCCACTAACGAAACAATAGATTGAATTGATATCAACAAGGAAACGAGAAACTTATACCACCGGGAGGATAAAAGAACTTGGGTCAATTCTAAGCACCATAATAGCAACAATCCTTAGTGAAGGCTTTAGGTGAAATATAACCCAAGATAACTCCAAGGAAGAAGGTGATGGGTTTAAATATCCCATTCTTGTGAAAGAAGAATGATATATTATCACCTCAAATGATATGGAAGAGAGAATTGCACTCCGGATTACAATATGAAGAAAGCTTGAGCTTCTTATAAAAGAATCTCGATGAAAAACTTGGAGAAGGAATTAAATCCTTTATGAACCATCATGTAGAACCTCCATGATGATCTCCGGTAAGAAAAGAATAATGAGACAAAAGGAAAGAGAAGTTGAAAACACAAGGTGAAACCTTGTAATGATTTAGATGGATCTCCGTGATAATTAGAGCTTGGAACTTCGAGAAAGAAAAGATGAACAAAAGAAAATCAAGAATTTATTCATCATGAACAAACTCCGAAGGAAAGGATTTATCACTTGGATGAAACAAGAATAAGAATTATGTTATGCGTAACCTTCACCAATTTAATTGATGACAAGCAACGGATTTGGCATACTACTTATTCTCGTAGAAAAGATTTAGAGAGATATAACATAAACTTGAGAATGTCTTCCATGAACCACCGTTAGGATTTGGAAGAACGAATGAATTGATATGATAACCAAGGAAGAGAGATCTTGACCGAACCACCGTAAGAATTGAAAAGAACGAATAAAACATGAAGAAACACCGAGAAGGATTAGCAAATAAACGAAGATGCTTGAGAGAATTTAGATCCATGAGAACGAAGAGATTACGAGCTGATTAGAGAATCCTTGATTTAAGCACCGGTATGATTTAGAGTATGAGAGCTGAAAGCTGGAATGAATAAATCTTAGATGATGGGCTCCGGATAATCAAACTGAACAGAATCTTGAATTGCTCTGAATAGGTGAAAAGAATTTTGACAATCAAAAACAATTATGAGAGGATGGGCTCGAACTAGAATCACGAATCTCTGAGAGAACGGATAAGATATGGAGGTAAAACCCTTCTTCGGTCTTCAAAATCTGAGAATGACGATGAGAAACACCACCGTGAATTATTGAGATACTCCAGAATGACGAATTTAAAGGTTGAGCCAACGGTGATAAGAATTTGGCAGATCTTGGAGAAAGGCATTAGACTGATGATAACTCATTCTTACATCAGACTTTGAAAAGAATTTGAGAATAGCTCCGGGAAAATTTAGAAGAGTCAAGTAAGATCCTGGGAAAAGACCTGTGGGTTAGGACCCACTCAAAAGAAACACCGTTGAAATGATTTAAAGAGAGAGATTGTGCCGGTTGAATTAAATAGCTTGAATGAGATAACAACCTCGAGATAGGTTTGAACGGATCTTGAATGAAAAGACGAGCCTTCTGAGATAACTTCAGCACTCCGGAACAAATGAATAGCGAGAAGTGAAATATTATGAGGTGCACCGGTATGAGAAGGCATTTGAAGCAAGGAAAAGAATATGATCAACACAGAAAACTTGAATTGAAACCACCGGAGAAGAAAAGAATGGAGAATGAAGAACGAGTAGAGCATCTTCATGAGAAACACCGGGTAAGAACATGAAGGAAAAAGAATGGAGAGACTTCCATCAATAAAATGGATAGTTGATTAAGAAATCTTAGTCCTTGACGAAACAAGGGTGGGAGGGTGGGATAACAAAGACAACTTGGGATGGATGAAACGAACACCGTTGATGAAAACTGAGTTGATTTTTGCGGATGTTGAAAAGGATCTGATCCACTTGACGAGAAACACGCCGGTTGGAAAGAATAGACAAAACAATCTCGATGATCAAAAAGGATTAGTATTCACATAGAAATGAGAACACTGCTTGGGAAAGGTATGGAATCAACATTTGACTTCGAAGCAACTCGAATACCACAATCAAAACAAAACAAAGGATTGGCTTGCAGAATAAGCCGGAACAAACATATGATAGAGATTTCGTCCGAAGTTTTCGTGGTGGGGCCTACACGGGCTCGATCGTACAGCACCATCATGTACAAGGCAGTGCACATGACATACGAAGCGTCCCCGAGTCGGCATAGCCAAGGACTCTTTAAGACACAATGAGACCACTGTAAAACCAACCGTGGATAGGCGGACCACTAGACGTCGAACTCCAATTTCATATCATACATCTGTCGGAAAGAAATCCTAAGAGCTACTTGAATTCCCACTTATAAACTCCCGAAATTTCCAGTTATGCAATCAGGTGTTGGGGATACAGGGGAAGCATAATATCTCACCCAAAACTAGCAAATCCTACATCCAGTTGTATCCATCCTTCAACACATAACCAAGAAACCTTCGGAAATCGTTTACCTCAACCTTTGAAAAGCATCCGTTATACGAGTTATGGCAATACCCCCGAACTCCCGCCCCAGTACTGGGTGGCGTCGAGGTTATCTCACCAACAACTACATAAAATAGATTTTCGATGTCGGCGTAACTCAGGTATTCCAGAACTGCAACGATAAAATTGTGACGACAACACCTCGGAGCTCAACTCCCCAGGACACTGCCACAACCCCTAAATGTCAGGAGGCACCAAGAACAATGTTCTCGTCACAAAACCATCGGAACGATTCCAAGATACCCGCGTGATCCTAAATTTTTTTTAGTGAAATTTGAGAAGAGAAGAGTCAAAACTCTACGTCAGGATGCCTCACCAGAGCGACGAAGGGACTGAGGAGTAAAAGAAGTCCTACTCTCTGATATATATAATACTAAATGACTCAAAACATTTTTCTAGACTCAACAACGCCAGCGATTCGATCAAGCAGGGGGCTCCTAAGGTCGGGGAAGGCTCTGATTACCAACTTGTAACACCCTCGATACGGCTATATCTCCCACGTGTCGAAGCACGACTTAGAGGCATAACCGCATTGAAAGCAATGTCGCAAGTGAGGTAATCTTCACACAACCCATGTAATACATAAGGGAAAGAGATACATAGTTGGCTTACAATCGCCACTTCACACAATACATGAATTAAGCATTACATCATCCAGATACACACAAGGTCCGACTACGGAACCAAAATAAAAGAAGACTACCCCAATGCTACACAGATCCCCGATCGACCCCAACTGGGCTCCACTACTAATCAACTAGAATGAAACAACACAAAGGACAAG